>NW_023637580.1:593966-756542 GCF_015220235.1 Choloepus didactylus
AGATTGGACTCAACTCCTTTGATGGTGCTGTAAGGGTATTTTTTCAGGCACTCAGAGAACTTTAAATACAGATTGGATATCATATTAATTAAATTAAGGAATATCTAATTTGATAGATGTGATAAAGTAATTTTAGCTATGTAGGAAAATTATATATCTTAGAATACTTAATGATGGCATATCAAATGTACAATTAAAAGCTATAACATCAAAAATTAAATGAAATTAAATACATCTATAGATATACATATCAAAACTATATTTGTGATATTGTGATATACACGTGCATTTGTACATATGAAAGATCTAGAAGTACACATGCCTGAGTGTTAGTTTTCCTTTCTCCTGAAAAAGGAAAGTGAGAAAGGGAAATTTCACTTTTCACTTCATATTACTTTGGAGGACTTTTTTGGTTTGAATTTCCTTGATGAAAGGCAGTATCTTTACAATAATATTTTTATTATTTTAAAAAGAGAGTAGAATCCTTCCCAAAGAGCTCATTTTTCAGAAACATTCACTATTTGAAACATAACATTCTAAACTTTAAAATACATACGTTGAAATATAATTTAATAGAAATAGAATCATTCTAAGCCTGTTTGGCAAGTAGCTTTGGAAAAATTAATCTATAAATCCAATGCAATACCAATAAAAATCTTTTCAAAATGATTTTTTCCCTGTATCTTACCAAATTGATCCTAAAATTTATATGGGAGAGTAAAAGTCCAAGAATAGCCAAGAAAACTTTGAAAGAATAAGATGTGGATTTGCACTACTAGATGTTAAGGCTTATTTGAAGCTATAATAACTTAGACTGTAGATATTTCTTTTGTACTGACAGTTAATTGGGGAAATGTTATAAAGGCCAAAACATGCACAAGCATAAATATGAGCTTTGTGTAATTTCATATCAATAAGCAATAAATGATTTGGGGATAATTTGATTTCTATATGGAAAATAAAATTTATTTAAATGCTTCAGGGCATTTAAATTGGATGTTTTTAGACCAAAAAAAGCAGGTACTGTAAGGTAGATGTCAGTGGAGAAAACTGATAAAATTGACTACAGTGAAATGTCAGGTACATCTGTTGATAGGATAGAAGAAACAAGTTAAAATTAGCAACCCTCTTGGAGAGGATATATTAAATATAATAAAGGGCTGATATACAAGATATATAGCAAAGAATAGATATACATAAAGAACTCCTACAATTTAAGAGAAAAAGACAAATTTATAGAATACTGAGCAAAGAACATAAGTAGGAGGCTTTCTCTTACCTGCGTGATCCTTCCCTACTGCAGCCACAACATCCTTGCAAAGAATATGCAGCCACCAAGCTCTTAGAATTTTTATCCACATGCTGCCTGCAAAGGCACCAAGAAATAAACCACAGGAGCCAGCCTTGCTTCACTTGAACTTGGCAGAAGCCAAATCCAGAAGTCAACAGTGTTTCCTGGAATCTGTGACTCTCAAAAGTCCAAATAAAAAATACCTTGCATTCACCCAGGCAGGCAGCCTGGGCATGATTTATGCACTCATTCTTTCTTCTTTTCCTTTCTTTTATCAGGGAGAAAGGAACTAACTTTAGGTAGCCTTCAAACTGTGAGCTGATTCCGGCTTTTAGTCTGTTTAGCCCATGTATATGGGCTTTTAATTGGGTTGTTTCCATGGAGAAGTGACCCACACAACTGTAGGTGAGACCTTCTGATTAGATTATTTCCATGGAGGTGTGACCCTGCCCATTCCCAGTGAGTCCTTTAAGAGGGTCCTTTAAGAGAGCTCATAGAGAGAAGGAACTCAGAGACACTGAGAAACACATTTTAGAGAGAAGCCACAGCTGACAGAAATGCATGGAGATGCTTGGAGTTGTGGACAGAAGGGTGTTTGGAGATTCTAAGCTAAGAGATGAAGCCCAGCGTTTGTCCCAGAAAAGCTAAGAGAGGACCCCCAGATGCTTAGAAAGAAACGCCCTGAGAGAAAGAAGCAAGGACATACAGGAACAGAGAGAGAGAGAGAGAGAGAGAGAGAGAGAGGAGCTAAGACAGAAGCCCAGAGACATTTTGGAGAAAGCCATTTTGCAACACAACCTAGGAGCAAAGGACCAGCAGACACTAGCCACATGCCTTCCCAGTCGACAGAGGTGTTCCAGACTCCATTGCTTTCTTCAGTGAAGGTATCCTCTTGTTGATGCCTTAGTTTGGACATTTATGGCCTTAGAACTGTAAATTTGTAACCTAATAAGTCCCCTTTATAAAAGCCAATCCATGTCTGGTGTATTGCATAATGGCAGCATTAGCAAATCAGAATAGTGCTTCACAGAAGAAAAATCCAGTAATTTAATTCAGACCCACCCTGAATGGGTGGGGCAACATCTCCATGGAAATTATTCAACCAAAGGTCTTGTCCACAGTTGATTAAATCACATCTACATGGAAACGTCCAAAGGATTCCAAAATCTAATCGATACTAATATGTCTGCCCACACAAGATTGCATCAAAGATAATGGCATTTTGGAGGACATAATACATTCAAACCAGCACAGACCCGAAGATCCTTATCCTTTGTAATGGCCAGGCTCACTCAGATCTGATAGATCCCATTCCTGGGGTGCCCCTAACCCCATCCTGGATACTCTCAGCCATAAGGGAATAGGGTCCATGCTACGGTGGGAGTAGCCTTTTAAATTCAGCCTATAAAAAAGTCTGTTTGTTATTGACCTTTCTTTTGTTGTTAAGAAAAACTGAATTGAGAAAAGTGGAGCAGTCTGTCAGAGGTTGGGTGGAAGATACACCGGAAAAGGAAAATATGGTACCAGGGGGATGAGAAAGATGGAGACTGTAGATGTCTTGAAAAAATCTTTACTATGAAATCTGATCTACTGTAGTTTTGAACAGAAAATGGAAGTCCAAATTTAAGAATAATTTCTTGAAGTAATCACTTTATAACTTGTGCTTTTTAGTCTAGCAACAACAAAGAAACTTTTATCCTTCTAATAAGTGTCCACAAATTCTAGCAATTACTTAAGTTTCCAGGGTCTTTTGGCTTTACTATAAATTTATTTGCCAGTCCTCTTTACTGTCTAAGCTTTTTTATTATCTATTGATAGGTGTCCTTTGCAGTGGATGGCTAATTCCTTGGATGCATTACTGCATCTAACAATTTTAAAATTAGATTTATTATGTCTTTGTTGGCTGTGGTTATTTGACCATGCTCTTTTAAATTGCAAGAGCATATCTTAAGTCTTTATAGGCTGATGACTTATCTAGTGCTCAGCTGCAGAGCTTTTAAGTGGGCAATTAGCCCCACCCTTTCTGATGATGTTTCTGGTGGGAGAGGCAGTATTTGCTACTGAATATGTTGCTTTCTGTTTACCTTGATCTATGTAACTACTCACATTAGTAAATATTTCTAGGTCTGGGTCTGCTGGTGGAACAGGTCTGCTTTAATTTAAACCTTGTCTGCTTGAATAGACTTCATCTAACAAGTGAACATAGTCATGCTTTGGCAAGTCCATTGAGACCTTCTGTTAATTTGTGGAAGAAGGGCAGCAGGATTGAGCTTATTTATAGTTTTTTTTTTTTTTTTTTTTTTAGGATGACACTCAAGACAGTTCAGCAACACTGCCTGATAGCTGCTTAGTTTCTCCATTGTGAGTTACTGTAACCCTTTTGTTCCAGTACAGGGAGGATAATGGGGAGCTCAAAATAAATATTTTGCCTCTCATGAGTTCAAAAGTGGCTGCCTCTATCCTCAGACAAGCAAGCCATACTTGGGCTACAGTGTCAAATTATTTTGAAAAATAAGCCACTGGTCCTATATTTTTTCCAAAATGCTACATAAGCATCCTGAAGGTCATGCCCTGCCTTTCATGGACAGTTTAAATTTTTTCATAGAGTTAGGGAGCTTCAGGCAGGAGTTGATATCAATTTGCCTTTAAACCTTGAAAAACAATTGTATTCTGGTGTCTATCTTAAAGGATATTTTTTTTAATTTCCCTTTAGGGCCAGGTCTAGAGGTTTGGCTATAAATCTGGATTTTGGTAAAGACAATTGACAGTAGCCAGCCATACTTAAGAATCCTGAGTTCCTTTTTGTTCTTGGGCATTGCCACTTGCCAAAGGGTCTAACATGCAAAAAGTCTTTTGCAGAGTTTTACTTCCTGAAGATTTCTGGACAAAACTTGCATTTGCAAAACTTTGTGGTAACACAATTCAACTACACTGCTCTTTTATTGCTATGTCAAGTCCTTCTCATTTGAATGCAAAGAGTTTTTGTGAGTCTTTATTGGGATAAAATAAGCAGCATCCTTTAAAGCTAAACTAAGTATATCCACCAGAAATATTGATGAGGAGAGCATGTGGATTATGTACTGTGGGACATATATTTTCCACTATTTGATTTATAACTCTTAAATCCTGTACAAATCTGTAATCTTGAGTTCCTGGTGTTCCTTATTCTAAGATTTTTAATTAGTGGCAAAAATGCTCTCCTCTTTGCCTAAGTGGATATTACTTAAATGTGTTGAATTTATGTGTTGAATGTGTTGAATCATGCCTGGCCCCAATCTTACCATGACTTCTTGCATATCTTTGGCTCATCACAAGAATTTTTCATGGCCCTTCTTCATTAGTTAGCTGTTCCTTGCCTGAATCTTTCAATCCAGTTTTTAGGCTTTCACATAGAGCCAGAACTTGTAAATTCATTTCACCAGTTGCGAGAGTCTCACAGAGGACTTGATGAAACAATGTTATACTCACATACAGAAGAAACAGACCAAGGTGAGCTTCAATAATGGGTGTTTGTTTCCCATAGTCAACAGGTCTCAATCCCTGTTCAATGCAGTAAGATATTTTAAGTATGGCACTCCTTGCTTGAGTTTGTGTATCTTAGTGGAGAACTTGACTCCCTCCAGGGACAGATACATAATACATACCCAGCAGAATTAGAGTATCTCCAATGAATACATACAAATGCTTAGGACAATAGGGGAAAGAATGTACTAAGAGTACCCTTGTCTACTAGGGGATTGTATATTATCAGACCAGGCTGATATTTAGCCCCGAGAACAGAATACATTTGTGGGTCCCAGAGAAAAGTGGCAGGCTGTGCTAGGATATTCCCCTACCATAGTGTACCCCAATTCTTTTTTGGAAGCCCAATAAATAAGCTAAATATTTTTATGTGCCCATCATCCATTTCAGATGAGCTCAATCTCCAGAGCAGTGAACAAAGCTCTGTTAAATGTCACTTGAGTGCAGATTTTTAAAAAATAGGTAACATTTAAGAAGGGTAATTAACAGAATATGCCCCAGAAAGGTCATGAGACCTGCTTGGAGGAGGGATGGGAACCAGTTGTCCCATCTATCCTATCTATTGTCTAGCCCAAATTAGCTGAAAAGGTCAAAGGGATGTTTTTTCAATCTCATGGAGGACAAGCATTCCATTTCTTATCCTCTATGTTATTTGTAACATGTCCATACCTTTTTATTTTTTAAATTATCAGTTTTGATTTCTAATACGGTAAATATTGATAGACATAAATGATGTAAGAGATCTTTTTGAGGTCATCAATTCTTAAGGGAGTAAAGGAGTCTTGAGACCACAAAGTTTGAGAACCACTTGTCTAGAGGATGTCTAAGATTCCTTTTGATGCCAAGACTTCATGAACCCTCAGATACATGAAAATGTAATTATCTAAAAACTACTAAATATTTATTATGTGCAGAGTTGCAGCAAGTAAAAAATAAATATTTGTATGTAATACCCAGTTTCTAGATTGCATGTTAAATTAATGCTCTACAAGTGGAATGAATTTGGGAAATTTTGTTTCATTTTCCCAGTTTAGTTGATATAATCATGTCTCAATTTAAATTTTATCATGATTTCAAAATGTAAAAATACTACCATAATTTTCTATCAGTCTACTGAATACCAAATAGTATAAACTTCCTCATATATATTTTAACTTCTCAAGTCATGATTTGATTATACTGCCATCTTAACTTTTGCTATTAATAAAAATTATACATTCCTTGTTTATCATATGTTTAAGGGAAATTGTTCCCTCTTTTCTTTATATTAGAGGGACCAAAAAACTTAAGCTAGCTTATTTTGTTTTACTAACTCAATAACTATTTACTATTTTAAAAATAGTATTTTTCACTACTAAATATAAATACATTTTTAACAGACTTTCTTAAAATATAGAACTTTGTTAAACATGGAAGAATTTCTTTAATTTGTACCTTCCTCTTTACTATACCAATTCTTGGAATCACAACTACCCCTGCAAATAATTTTCCATTTTTATTTTTTTTCCTAAATGCTCGTTCCTTACCTTTATAGGAAGTTAGATACAGGAACATTGTAAGAAGCTCAAGACAAAAACAATGTGTTTATTCAGCATGATTTTATACAGGAAAAGAATTATTATGCAGTTTCTCAATGAACTTATGTTAGGAATACAAGGGTGCTCACAGACTGTGGTCAGCAGCTGTCATCAACCAGAGAAAGTGACCAAAAATGCAAATATAGAAGGCAAAGCAAAAATAGTTCATAAACTGTATATGGCTGGGCAACTGCTACAACCAAGATAGGAGTAAAAAAAATTAATTGCCTGCCTAGTCAAGCTCAAGAGTCGATGCTCCCTCTGCAGTTCTGAGTTACTACAACACTCACTGTCCTTAGTTTTAGTCACTTGTCTTAGGTGAAGATAGAATTTCTAAGGATTTCTAGGTTGAATCAGCTGTTCTTGGTTTTGAACCATGGCTATATCCATCTTCCTTTCACCCAGCAACTTATCTTTTGGGTGTAGGCAAATGCCGTGTGAAGCTGAGACATACAAAATAGTGAAGGTTATCCACAGTTGTCAAGGGTTTTTTTTGTTTGTTTGTTTGTTTTTTTTTGTTGTTGTTGTTATTTATTTATTTATTTTATTTTATTTTTAATCTTCATTTTATTGAGATATATTCACATACCATGCAGTCATACAAAACAAATCGTACTTTTGATTGTTTACAGTACCATTACATAGTGGTACATTCATCACCCAAATCAATCCCTGACACCTTCATTAGCACACACACAAAAATAACAAGAATAATAATTAGAGTGAAAAAGAGCAATTGAAGTAAAAAAGAACACTGGGTACCTTTGTCTGTTTGTTTCCTTCTCCTATTTTTCTACTCATCAATCCATTAACTAGACAAAGTGGAATGTGGTCCTTATGGCTTTCCCAATCCCATTGTCACCCCTCATCAGCTACATTTTTATACAACTGTCTTCGAGATTCATGGGTTCTGGGTTGTAGTTTGATAGTTTCAGGTATCCACCACCAGCTACCCCAATTCTTTAGAACCTAAAAAGGGTTGTCTAAAGTGTGCATAAGAGTGCCCACCAGAGTGACCTCTTGGCTCCTTTTAGTTTCTCTCTGCCACTGAAGCTTATTTCATTTCCTTTCACATCCCCCTTTTGGTCAAGAAGATGTTCTCCATCCCACGATACCAGGTCTACATTCCTCCCGGGGAGTCATATTCCATGTTGCCAGGGAGATTCACTCCCCTGGGTGTCTGATCCCACGTAGTGGGGAGGGCAGTGATTTCACCTTTCAAGTTGGCTTAGCTAGAGAGACAGGGCCACATCTGGCCAACAAAGAGGCATTCGGGAGGAGGCTCTTAGGCACAACCATAGGGAGGCCAAGCCTCTCCTTTGCAACAACCGTCTTCCCAAGGGTAAAACCTGTGGTAGAGGGCTCAACCCATCAAACCACCAGTCCCCTATGTCTGTGGTCATGTTAGCAACCATGGAGGTGGGGTAGGCGAATACCCCTGCATTCTCCACAGGCTCCTCAAGGGGGCACTACATCTTTTTTTTTCCCCTTGTTTTCCTTTTTTTTTTTTTTTTTAACTTTCCCTTCTTTTTTAAATCAACTGTATGAAAAAAAAGTTAAAAAGAAAACAAACATACAATAAAAGAACATTTCAAAGAGACCATAACAAGGGAGTAAGAAAAAGACAACTAACCTAAGATAACTGCTTAACTTCCAACATGTTCCTACTTTACCCCAAGAAAGTTACCTAACATAGCAACATTTCTGTGAACTTGCTCCTACTATATCCATCAGAAATTAACAGACCATAGTCATTCCTGGGCATCCCCAGAACGTTAAATAGCTTATCTGTTCTTCTTGGATTATTGTTCCCCCTTCCTTAATTGCTCTCTATTGCTAGTTCCCCTACATTCTACATTATAAGCCATTCGTTTTACATTTTTCAAAGTTCACATTAGTGGTAGCATATAATATTTCTCTTTTTGTGCCTGGCTTCTTTCGCTCAGCATTATGTCTTCAAGGTTCATCCATGTTGTCATATGTTTCATGAGATCGTTCCTTCTTACTGCCGTGTAGTATTCCATCGTGTGTATATACCACATTTTATTTATCCACTCATCTGTTGAAGGACATTTGGGTTGTTTCCATCTCTTGGCAATTGTGAATAATGCTGCTATGAACATTGGCGTGCAGATATCTGTTCATGTCACTGCTTTCCGATCTTCCGGGTATATACCGAGAAGTGCAATTGCTGGATCGAATGGTAACTCTATATCTAGTTTTCTAAGGAACTGCCAGACTGACTTCCAGAGTGGCTGAACCATTATACAGTCCCACCAACAGTGAATAAGAGTTCCAATTTCTCCACATCCCCTCCAGCATTTGTAGTTTCCTGTTTGTTTAATGGCAGCCATTCTAACCGGTGTTAGATGGTATCTCATTGTGGTCTTAATTTGCATCTCTCTAATAGCTAGTGAAGCTGAACATTTTTTCATGTGTTTCCTGGCCATTTGTATTTCCTCTTCAGAGAACTGTCTTTTCATATCTTTTGCCCATTTTATAATTGGGCCGACTGTACTATTGTCATTGATTTGTAGGATTTCTTTATATATGCAAGATACCTTTTGTCAGATACATGGTTTCCAAAAATTTTTTCCCATTGAGTTGGCTGCCTCTTTACCTTTTTGAGAAATTCCTTTGAGGTGCAGAAACTTCTAAGCTTGAGGAGTTCCCATTTATCTATTTTGTCTTTTGTTGCTTGTGCTTTGGGTGTAAAGTCTAGGAAGTGGCCGCCTAATACAAGGTCTTGAAGATGTTTTCCTACATTATCTTCTAGGAGTTTTATGGTACTTTCTTTTATATTGAGATCTTTGGTCCATTTTGAGTTAATTTTTGTGTAGGGGGTGAGGTAGGGGTCCTCTTTCATTCTTTTGGATATGGATATCCAACTCTCCCAGCCCCATTTGTTGAAAAGACAATTATGACTCAGTTCAGTGACTTTGGGGGCCTTATCAAAGATCAGTTGGCCATAGATCTGAGGGTCTATCTCTGAATTCTCAATTCGATTCCATTGATCTGTATGTCTATCTTTGTGCCAGTACCATGCTGTTTTGGCAACTGTGGCTTTATAATAAGCTTCAAAGTCAGGGAGTGTAAGTCCTCCCACTTCGTTTTTCTTTTTTAGGGTGTCTTTAGCAATTCGAGGCATCTTCCCTTTCCAAATAAATTTGATAACTAGCTTTTCCAAGTCTGCAAAGTAGGTTGTTGGAATTTTGATTGGGATTGCATTGAATCTGTAGATGAGTTTGGGTAGAATTGACATCTTAATGACATTTAGTCTTCCTATCCATGAACATGGAATATTTTTCCATCTTTTAAGGTCCCCTTCTATTTCTTTTAGTAGAGTTATGTAGTTTTCTTTGTATAGGTCTTTTACATCTTTGGTTAAGTTTATTCCTAGGTACTTGATTTTTTTAGTTGCTATTGAAAATGGTATCTTTTTCTTGAGTGTCTCTTCAGTTTGTTCATTTCTAGCATATAGAAACATTACTGACTTATGTGCATTAACCTTGTATCCTGCTACTTTGCTAAATTTGTTTATTAGCTCTAGTAGCTGTATTGTCGATTTCTCAGGGTTTTCTAGATATAAGATCATATCATCTGCAAACAATGACAGTTTTACTTCTTCTTTTCCAATTTGGATGCCTTTTATTTCTTTGTCTTGCCGGATTGCCCTGGCTAGCACTTCCAGCACAATGTTGAATAACAGTGGTGACAGAGGGCATCCTTGTCTTGTTCCTGATCTTAGAGGGAAGGCTTTCAGTCTCTCACCATTGAGTACTATGCTGGCTGTGGGTTTTTCATATATGCTCTTTATCATGTTGAGGAAGTTTCCTTCAATTCCTACCTTTTGAAGTGTTTTTATCAAAAACGGATGTTGGATTTTGTCAAATGCTTTTTCTGCATCTATTGAGATAATCAATTGATTTTTCCCTTGTGACTGGTTAATGTGTTGTAATACATTGATTGATTTTCTTATGTTGAACCATCCTTGCATGCCTGGAATAAACCCCACTTGGTCATGGTGTATGATTTTTTTAATGTGTCTTTGGATTCGATTTGCAAGTATTTTGTTGAGGATTTTTGCATCTATATTCATTAGGGAGATTGGCCAGTAGTTTTCCTTTTTTGTAGCATCTTTGCCTGGTTTTGGTATTAGATTGATGTTAGCTTCATAAAATGAGCTAGGTAGTGTTCCATTTTCTTCAATGTTTTGAAAGAGTTTGAGTAAGATTGGTGTCAGTTCTTTCTGGAAAGTTTGGTAGAATTCCCCTGTGAAGCCATCTGGCCCTGGGCATTTATTTGTGGGAAGACTTTTGATGACTGATTGGATCTCTTTGCTTGTGATGGGTTAGTTGAGGTCTTCTATTTCTTCTCTGGTCAGTCTAGGTTGTTCATATGTTTCCAGGAAATTGTCCATTTCTTCTACATTATCCAGTTTGTTGCCATACAGTTGTTCATAGTATCCTCTTATAATTTTTTTAATTTCTTCAGGATCTGCAGTTATGTCACCTTTTTCATTCATTATTTTGTTTATATGGGTCTTCTCTCTTTTTGATTTTGTCAGTCTAGCTAGGGGCTTGTTAATCTTGTTGATCTTCTCAAAGAACCAACTTTTGGTGATATTTATCCTCTCTATTGTTTTTTTGTTCTCTATGTCATTTCTTTCTGCTTTAATCCTTGTTATTTCTTTTCTTCTACTTGGTTTAGGATTGGTTTGCTGTTCATTTTCTAGCTTCTTCAGTTGATCCATTAGTTCTTTGATTTTGGCTCTTTCTTCCTTTTTAAAATATGCATTTAGTGCTATAAATTTCCCCCTTAGCACTGCTTTTGCTGCATCCCATAGGTTTTGGTATTTTGTGTTCTCATTTTCATTCGTCTCTATATATTTAGCAATTTCTCTTGCTATTTCTTCTTTAACCCACTGATGGTTTAGGAGTGTGTTGTTTAACCTCCAGGTATTTGTGAATTTTCTAAGTCTCTGATGGTTATTGACTTCTAATTGTATTCCATTGTGGTCAGAGAATGTGCTTTGAATAATTTCAATCTTTTTAAATTTATTGAGGCTTGTTTTATGTCCCAGCATATGATCTATTCTGGAGAAAGTTCCATGAGCACTAGAAAAGTATGTGTATTCTGGTGATTTGGGATGTAATGTCCTGTATATATCTGTCAAATCTAATTCATTTATCAGATTGTTTAGGTTTTCAATTTCCTTATTGGTCTTCTGTCTGGTTGATCTATCTATAGGAGAGAGTGATGTGTTGAAGTCTCTCACAATTATTGTGGAAACATCAATTGCTTCCTTTAGTTTTGCCAGTGTTTCTCTCACGTATTTTGTGGCACCTTGGTTGGGTGCATAGACATTTATGATTGTTATTTCTTCTTGCTGAATTGCCCCTTTTATTAGTACGTAGTGGCCTTCTTTGTCTCTCAAAACATCCCTGCATTTGAAGTCTATTTTATCTGACATTAATATTGCTACACCTGCTTTCTTTTGGCTGTAGCTTGCATGAAATATTTTTTTCCATCCTTTCACTTTCAGTTTCTTTGTGTCCCTGTGTCTAAGATGAATCTCTTGTATGCAACATATTGATGGTTCATTTTTTTTTTGATCCATTCTGCGAATCTATATCTTTTAATTGGGGAGTTTAATCCATTTACATTCAATGTTATAACTGTGAAGGCATTTCTTGAATCAGCCATCTTATCCTTTGGTTTATGTTTGTCATATTTTTCCCCTCTGTCTATTAATATCCTTTATTGTACCCATACCGAATCTCTTTAGTACTGAACCTTTCTCCAAGTCTCTCTGTCCTTTTTTTGTTTCTCTGTCTGTAGGGCTCCCTTGAGTATCTCCAGTAGGGCAGGTCTCTTGTTAGCAAATTCTCTCAGCATTTCTTTGTCTGTGAAAAATTTAAGCTCTCCCTCAAATTTGAAGGAGAGCTTTGCTGGATAAAGTATTCTTGGCTGGAAATTTTTCTCACTCAGAATTTTAAATATATCGTGCCACTGCCTTCTCACCTCCATGGTGGCTGCTGAGTAGTCACTACTTAGTCTTATGCTGTTTCCTTTGTATGTGGTGAATTGCTTTTCTCTTGCTGCTTTCAGAACTTGCTCCTTCTCTTCTGTGTTTGACAGTGTGATCAGTATATGTCTCGGAGTGGGTTTATTTGGATTTATTCTATTTGGAGTTCGCTGAGCATTTATGATTTGTGTATTTATGTTGTTTAGAAGATTTGGGAAGTTTTCCCCAACAATTTCTTTGAATACTCTTCCTAGACCTTTACCCTTTTCTTCCCCTTCTGGGACACCAATGAGTCTTATATTTGGATGTTTCATATTATCTATCATATCCCTGAGGTCCATTTCGATTTTTTCAATTTTTTTCCCCATTCTTTCTTTTATGCTTTCATTTTCCATTCTGTCATCTTTGAGGTCACTGATTCGTTGTTCAACTTCCTCTAGTCTTGTACTATGAGTATCCAGAATCTTTTTAATTTGGTCAACAGTTTCTTTAATATCCATAAGATCATCCATTTTTTTATTTAGTCTTGCAATGTCTTCTTTATGCTCTTCTAGGGTCTTCTTGATTTCCTTTGTCTCCCGTACTATGGTCTCATTGTTCATCTTTAGTTCTTTGAGTAGCTGCTCTAGGTGCTTTGTCTCTTCTGGTCTTTCGATTTGGGTGCTTGGGCTTGGGTTATCCATATCATCTGGTTTTTTCATATGCTTTATAATTTTCTGTTGTTTTTGGCCTCTTGGCATTTGCTGAGCTTGATAGGGTTCTTTTAGGATTTGTAGACCAATTGAAGTCCTTATCTCTAATTTATCAGATCTACAGCTTCGTGGAGTACACTTTCTCTAACTAACCAGCAGGTGGCATCCACGAGCCACCTGTTCTCCACAAGCCAGTTCTCCCCTGTTTAGCCTTTTTGGTGTGTGGGGGAGTGAGTCTTGTGGGGTCCAATTGGTGTACCAAGATTGCGTGTGTAGTTGGTGTTACCTGCCCTGTATATGTGGCGTGTTTCTGGGCAGTCAGGGAGGGGGGGGTGGCTCTAACAATCAAATCTCCCTGGTGATCCTAGAGTTTTAAAGCTGCTGCAATAGTCTAATCCTTCAGTTCAGTCCTGCCACAGTTTGTCTCTGCCACTGACCCACAAGTCCTTGGTATTGGCGTATGACTCCTGAGACTTGCAAGTGGGCACCTCTTCCAGGCCGTGCACCCCGGGTCCTCTGTTGAGGGATGACTGTGCTATGTCACAGGTGAGTGCTGTCCCCCCAGGGCAGTTCTGGGCTGCTGGGCTGTGTAGGGAGGCTCCCAGTCTGCTCAAATGATGCCTGAATGGGGCTTTGTTAATTCACTCTGCTCTACCTTCCCAACTCTGGGACAATCAGCTGAGGTTGCAGGGAAGGCTAATGTCCACGCCCAGTTTTGTGGTGTGTGCCTGTTATTTGAAGCACTTCCGTCACACTGGGTTGTCTGGGGCAGTTCTGGGCTATGGGGCTGGCGATGGGCAGGAGTGTTTCCTGTCCACCAGGATGATGGCTGTGAGCGGACACCCCCCTTTTCTTGGGAATTTGTGGTGTTTAGTGAATTTTCTCAGCCACTGAATTATTGCGTTTTGTCTCAGAGCTCTCCTAGTTCTGCTCTTGACTTGACCTGCCCAAATAGCAAGTCTTTGAAGCTTTCTATATTTGGCTTCTTAGAGTAATTGTTTTAGAAAAAGAAAAAGGGATTAAAAAAAAAAAAAAAAAGGTCCCTCCTCAGAGATCTAATGGGTTATTGAAATGCTAAGAGACAAAGCAACCAGGGCCATTAAGGAAAGGTCCACAGGGCAGAGAGATCAGCTTTTCTTCGGGATTTGCATATGCACCTCAGGGCCCTTCCCCTTTCTATGTTCACCAGAACTCCAAAAATCCTCCGCTTTTATTTTGGAGTTTTTCGTGTTGTTTTTTTTTTTCTCTATGCCTGTCTCCTCTCTGCTGGGCTGGCTGCTCTCAGATTCTCTGGTGTCTGGTCTCAGTCTATCTATGTTGGAGTTTGGATCAGTAGAATGAGATTCCGATAAGGGCTGCCACTGCAGTTCTCCCTTCTCCTTCCCGTAGCTGACAGCCCCTCCTCCCACAGGACTGAGCCTGGCAGGGAGGGGCGCAGGTCCCCTGGCTGCAAAAACTTAGAGATTTCGCTGATCTCAGCAGTTCCACGTTTTCATGAGTGTTGTATGAAGTATGCCCAAAGTCTGAATGCTCTGTGGTGTCCAGTCCACGCAGTTCCTGGCTTTCTACCTACTTTCCTGGAGGAGTAACTAAAACATACAGCTCACCAGTCTGCCATCTTGACCCGCCTCTCAGTTGTCAAGGTTTTAACTATCAGATGGTTTTCATTTCATATTTTCACTCTATTTTCATCGTATCTTCTAGTTGCCTGGAAAACTTGAGTGTGCATATTTGAAAAACTTAATTACAGTAACTCTTCTATTTTCTTAGGAGAACTCTCACTTTTATTATTTTTGAATTCTTCATTTATCTTAATTCTGGCTGCTTCTAATGCTCTGGTGTCATTTTAAAAAAACTTGTCTGGTCCTGTGCAATGTTTTAAAGAGTTGTAAAACCTCATTGAATGATTGCAGCTCAGGATTGCCTTTAGAGTCTTGTACACTTCCCAGGGAGGTGACATGGGTCCCTCAGACAAATACTCAGTCTTGGCCACCTGACCCATGGCTCTCCTTGCTGCAGCAGCCACCTATTCAGCAGTCCCATACTTATTTTAAAGCAAGATTTTTTTTTCTGGCATAGCATACGCACTCCTAGCTTGTGTCATCAGAATGCTCAGCACTCTGAGGTTTTGGAGGGCAGAGAAATCTGCACTGTCTATGTCACATAGTACTATTGAATTATATGTAGAATTAAATCCCCTTTTTATAACATTGAACATGAAATATTCAGTCTTTTTCAGTTTATGTATGCCTATTTCAGGGAACAGGATATGCTCTGCCTGGTGGAAGGCACTGTTGTTTCACAGGAGGTGCTTGGCATGTGACATCTGCAATGTGTTAAAGAGCCCAGGTTGGGGATTTTAGAGGATATTCTGTGTTCAACCCCCCCACCTGGGTAATATTGGGAAACACATATACCAAGCCACACAGCCTCCACCAGTGTGAGGGAAAGAACTTATATAAATTATTTCCACATATAATAAAGAATCCAGTTTTCCTTAATGCTAGGGTTAGTTAATCCCCTTAATCTGTCAGATTGGCGGTAAATGGGAAACTCTATCTTTCTTTTCAATTAGTTGTGCATTACCACATCAAAACACCCTGTGATGTATACCATCTAGTCACCTTGTGTGAACAGTATATATTTCTACATAAGTAGTATAGAAGGACCTCTCTCCTGGCATGCTGCTAAATATTGTATCAACATTGCCAGGTAAGGTTAGTCTATACATTTGTGGTGTTCAATACCCCAGTGGTACTGCACACACTAGATTCCTCAGTGTACCAGCTGTAGGCACTAGTTATTGCACATTGAGCTGCCTCATCATATGTTGCAATATTGTTGTTGCTCATGGGAACATTAAATTAGGCTCAAGAGTACAATCCTTAAAATCAAATCACACTATTTGTTTACAACAGTAATTAGGAACCTCTCCCAGGTACAGCTTGTGCTTTTCATGATTTTTAGTACAGAGGGAGTAGTCCTTCCCAAGGCTGGCACACTATGGGGAGTCCTTGGACTCTGTGAAATGTCTCCCAAGTCCAGTAGAGCCAACCATACTTGTCTATGGAGTTGTTTCCATGGGCTGACTAGTCATACATCCAGTAGGTTGTTGCAGTCCACCATGTTGCCAGGTGGGATGGAATGATCTAGAGACATGGTGTTCTAGTTTGCTAATAATGCCAGGATGCAAAACACCAGAGATGGATTGGCTTTTATAAAAGGGGGTTTATTTGGTTACAAAGTTACAGTCTTAAGGCCATAAAGTGTCCAAGGTAACACATCAGCAATTGGGTGCCTTCACTGGAGGATGGCCAATGGTGTCCGGAAAACCTCCGTTAGCTGGGAAGACACATGGCTGGCGTCTGCTCCAAGTTCTGGTTTAAAAATGACTTTCTCCCAGGACATTCCTCTCTAGGTTTCAGCTCCTCAAAAATGTCACTCTTAGTTGCTCTTGGGGTGTTTGTCCTCTCTTAGCTTCTCCAAAGCAAAAGCCTGCTTTCAAAGGCCATCTCCAAAATGCCTCTGAAAGCTGAAGCTCCACTCTCAGCTCCTGGGCATTCTTCAAAGTGTCCCTCTTGGCTGTAGCTCCTCTTCAAAATGTCACTCTCAGCTTCACTGAGTTCCTTCTGTTTGTCAGCTCATTTATATGGCTCCAGTGATTTAATTTAGACCCACCCTGAATGGGTGGGTTAACACATCCGTGGAAATTATCCAGAGTCATCACCCACAGTTGGGTGGAGCACATCTCCAGGGAAACACTCAAAGAATTACAATCTAATCAACACTGATATGTCTGTCCATACAAGATTACAAGAAAGATAATGCCACTTTGGGGGACAGAATACATTCAAACTGGCACATATGGCCTGTCATCTCAACTTAAATACTGACAGAGCCATCAATTAGTCTGGTTGGTAGCTCCAGCAAAAGCCTGTATCATTGGGGCCCATGGATGGTGGGGCTGTCCATCACTATGAGAAATAGCCTGGAGAGAGAGAGGGAGAGAGACAGCATTACTGACCCTCCTCCCCTTAACTCCCAGGGGAAAAGATACTTTTGCCATACAATCTGAGTTAAGATGCCCAGGTATATCCACTCAGGCTGTCAGTACAGAATCCAAGTCCATAAATCTTGTGTTGACCCACTGTCACTGTCACTTCACCCAGTTCTTTTGGTCCCTGTCATCCAGTCCAGGGAAGGAATTCACACACTGAGCAAATTTAACATAATCTAAATATTGACATCCTGAACCAGAAGGTTGGGAAGCCCAGGTGCAACCAGTGGAACCCTAGGGTTTCAATGTTTTGTCACTTCTTCTCTCAATCCCAGGAAGTTCCACAAGACTGAGGTAACTGTGGGTAGCATCATCTATGGTTGGGAATTAAGGGGCCCTTGCATAATGCTACTGTATCCCAGGCCATGAACCACCCCCAGGAAGCATGCTCCAGTGGGAAAAAAAAACACAAAAACCATTGAATATACTGAGATTTGGATTCCGAAAGTGTTGCCTAATCAGACAATTGCCTGGTCCTCTACCCTCTCCAAGTTCAATATTTTCAACACATACAGTGGTGCCATGTTTTCCTTTTGCTGGAATACAATGTTTAATACCTTAATAGTTTTAGTTAGATGAAGATATCAACCAGGAGGTAGTCTTTCTTGATTGCCTTTGTGTAGTTGTTGTTTGAGTCTTCTGTTTTAATGTTTTATTGCCTTGTTTGCTTGGTGGTGATAGGAAGCATGAAAGGTCTATAATATACCATGGCAGTGTGCCAATTTTTGGGTTCCTTGTACTGTAAATGAGGTATCTTGAATTGATTAGAAACCAGTTGGGTATCTGAACACATGGCACAGGTATTTCTTTAAGGTCATGATAGTGGTTGCAGCATCCCTGATGAATGGGAATTGTTGCCTCATATCTGGTATATGTGGCTACCACATGGAGACACCAACAGAACCCTTGTCTAGGGGGCAATGGTTTTTGTGTCGCAGCTCATCACATTGTATGCTCTTTGGAAGGATTCACATGACTTTGTTGCATCTTTGCCTTCTGCTTTCTTTAGTGTGAGTCTTTGTGATTTGGTTTACCCTTGCATCTGTGATGGGATTCCATATCCTGTTTGGTATTGATCTAGCAGGCAGTTACTGCAATACGTTGGGCACACGCTTGGTCAGCACATGAATATTCTGCTTTAATGTCCCTTTGCCATGGCCATCAACATGAGTGACAAATAGATCTGGTTTCCAGCTTGTAAGTTGTTTTCATAGTCTCTCTCCTTGTCCCTTTATTTGGGAGCCACTAATAGTCTTGTCATTTCATTTGAGAGTTGATGGAACATATGGCTAGTCCATTTGCAATGGCCCATGACTGTAAATATGTAGCAGGAAGCTGTGGCTGGAGTTGCCTGCACAGCCATCACCAGTGCACAGTGTTTCACCCATTGGTCTGAATGCCCTCATTTATTCTCAGTAGGTGACCACACTTTGGAAGGTGGCTGCAGCACACAATGGATTCTATTAGCCTCTAACTTTTTACAGTTACCTGGGAACAAAGCCATACAATTATCTGGAACATTTTCAAATCATAAGCCCTACTTAGGCAAGAGAGAGGCAGGAGCAAACCCTGCAGGCAATTTAGCTCCCTCCTGTTAACCAGCTGTTTGTTTTTGGTGTAGGCTGGCTCCCTGAAGCTTGAGTTGTGCTATGTCTTGGATATACCATTTGTCTTTAATGATGGAGCTTTGCTGAGCCTTCCTAGATTATTAGTAGGAATAGTGAGTACCAATGTGAAGATGGGCAGTTTTTGTCTTAAAGTTACAAATGGTGAAAAGGCCCAACAATGGGCTAAAAATCGCCATTTGAAGGGGATGTGCCTAGGGGCTGTCTCAGGTAGTTTGTGGTGGGTGGCACAGTTATTTGTTGCCACAGTCTCCAGAACACATGTGTAAGATTTTCTAAGAAATAGTAGTTTTATGGGACTGGTGGCTTCCCTTCACCCTAGTGATAGAACTTCATGGTGACCGAAAACATGCCTAGATGTACCCAAGTTGTCTCCAATGACCAAACATACCTATCAAATGTCTAAGCCTCTTTCTTGGTTGTGGTAGCTACAAGTGACAGTAACTTCTGTCTGTCTTGGTATGGTGTGCTCCTCTGACTATTGGACTAAGTGGACCGTAGAAACACCACCTGTTGCATGAGTTCCTTGACCTTGCCAGGGTTGATTGCCTAATCTGTGGTTGTTATATTTGTGATTTGGGGGCACCTGATAAACCAATATTTTAGTGGGTCCTGCAATGAGAATGTCATCAATATAATGGAAAACTACTTTTGGAGCAATTGGACATAATATAAGTCTAGCCCTACCCACTAGGAACAAATTGCCAGTGACTTAATAAAACCCTGTGGGGATATATTAGTATATCAGTATATTTCATCTGAGTGTAGAACTTGGTCATAACCAACAGAGGGATGGAGAATAAGGCATCAGTCAGGTCAATAACAGTCTCCCTTGTGTGGGCAGCCACTACCTCAGTAAAAGCCATGTTATCAATTACTACAGGGGCCAAGGGTGATAGAGTCCCTGTTTCTGAGACTTTTGTTATGGGCCAAAGTAGGCTGTTAACTGCAGCAGGATATTTCTTGACTCTTCTGCCTGAGCTACATCTGAAACATGGAATTAATGTCTTTTTTCCTGCTTTGGGGGTAGTACTGTTTCTGTTGAACCATTATGCATGGTTCCAGTAATTGGTGGTGGGCAGCAATGGACACACTCTAGGGTTATGGATCAAATTCCTCATTGTGGAGTGGGCAACCCCTCACATGATGGTGCTCATCTGTGACGTTGGCAGCCAAAATGTCAATATTTTTGTGCTCAGCAGTCAAAACTATTATCACTGGTTCCTGAAATGACCTGAAAGGCCCCACCCAGAAGCATTTGTTCACTTGCCTATTGTAGGTCACTGTGTCCACTCAAAGCCCCATATGCCACTAATTTGCCCTGTGCCTGCAGGGACCTAGGAGTAATGTCATTTTGGCAACTATATCTTTGAGCCTCATAAAGTTTTGGATCCTCCAGGTTTTCCCTTTCAGCCTACCAGGAACACAGGACCTCTGATCCCAGGCAGGAACCCAGGAAACTTATCCCCCACTTCATCCTTTGTTTTAAAGGGAATAATATTAGGGAACAGTCATGATCCAAAACAGCAGATTAGGAGAGACAGAGCAAAATTCTCCTCTGTGAAAAACACTGGATAGAGGACAGAAAGTGCTCCAGAATAGCAGTTCCAGGATTCCAACAGCTGAGCATGGTCTTCTACATCCACAGTGACTGTGCACTTGGAAAAACTGAAAGGCTGTGTTCAGAGTTGTGTGAGTGTTTGATCCCTAGAGCCACTGGGGAAACTGCAGCTGGAATCTCACCACAGTGAGGAGAGACTGAGAGACTGTGTTCAGAGGCAGGTTAGAGTAGGACCCAAAGAGTGGCTGGGGAGCTGGCAGTGGGAGCCACAATTGAGAGCTTTGGGGAATGCCTTCCACACCCCAAGCATGCACCTCAGTATCTAGTGTGGGTGATAGTACTTTTCACGCCCACAGCCAGGACCCCACGAGCCAGGGATGAGCTGCTGCATCAGGCAGATGATCTTGGAAGTGGGTAGTTTACATGCCCTATCCAGCCATTTTGTAGTGGGCTGGGAGACATCCCTTTCCAGCACTATGGTGCAGAGCTTCCTTAAGTGAATTTGGGATTTAGCTGGCATGTGATGATGCACACTCCTACTCTGCAGAAGCCCATGGGGTGCACAGCCTAGAGGCAGGATTGCAGCACCGAAGTGAGTCCTACACCAAGCCCAGGGGCTTGTGGGGCCATGGTAGAGAGGGACTGTGGGAAATCTGAGCTGAAGTGTTAGACACATGCTGCAGCCCCAGGGTATTCCAGCCACAATCCTGGTAAAGGCTGAGAGTACTGGGTATTAAAGCCATCTTCCCTGCCAAACTGCACAGGGCCTGTCTCACACCCACAGGGCTGGTCCCCACTACCCACAGAAAATTGGTTCACTGGTTGGACCTCCACATGGTTTGGACCCCCACTCACTGCATAAACAAAGTTGGGAGAATCAGATTGAGAGTAAGAGGTGGTTCAGGAGCACCATCTGCTGGTAGGTCAGGGAAAGTGCACTGCACAAAGCTGTAGCTCTATCAAATTATAGATAATTGTTTAAATAAGTCTGCATATCCTAAAAAAATCCCATCAAGATAAGCAAATTCCAAGGGGCCAAAAAAAAAAAAACAGAAAATTATAAAGTATATGAAGAAATAAGAAGGTATGGATAACCTAAACACCCAAATTATAAAACCAGAAGAAATATAGAACTTGGAGCAACTAATCAAAGAAGAAATCACAAACACCAATATCATGCCTCAGGATGTAAAGGACATCAAGAAAATGCTAGAAGAGCATAAAGAAGAATTTGCAAGAGTAAATAAAAAAATAGAAGAACTTATGGAAATAAAAGAAAGTGTTGATCAAATTTAAAAGATTCTTGAAATGCATGGCACCAGATTAGAATAAGCAGAGGAATGAATAAGCAAACTTGAAGAAAGTATTTGGGAAAGTGAAAGCACAAAAGAATGAATTGTGAAAAACATTGAAAAATTTGAAATGGACCTCAGGGCAATGATGGACAACATGAAGTGCACAAATATAAGAATCATTGGTGTTCAAGAAGGGGAAGAGAAGGGTAACGGACTAGGAGGAGTATTCAAAGACATTGTAAGGGAAAATTCCCAACCCTTCTAAATGAAGTAAATATGCAAATCATAGATGCCCCATGAACTTCACACAGAATAAATCCAAATAAACCCATTCCAAGACATATTCTGATCAGATTGTTGAATGCTGAAGAGAAGGAGAAAGTTCTGAAAGCAGCAAGAGAGAAGAAATTAACCACATACAAGGGAAACAACATAAGACTAAGTAGTGACTTCTCAGCAGCCACCATGGAGGTGAGAAAGAAGTGGTATGACATGTTTAAAATTCTGAAAGAGAAAAATTGCCAACCAAGAATTCTTTATCCAGCAAAGCTCTCCTTCAAATTTGAGGGAAAGCTTAAAATCTTCACAGAAAAACTAATGCTGAAAGAATTTGTAAACAAGAGACCTGCCCTACAAGAAATACTAAAATGAGCCCTACCAGTTGAGAAAAAAAGAAAGGAGAGACAGGTCTGGAGAAGGGCACAGAACTAAAGAGATTTAGTAAGGGCATATTAATGGAAATAAAGAGAAATGGGGAGAAATATATCTGACAAATAAAAAGGTTATGATGGTTGATTCAAGAACTGTCTTCACAGTAATGCCATTGAGTAATACCATTGAATGTGAATGGAATAAACTCCCCAATTAAAAGATATGGAGACAGAATGGACTAAAAAAAATGAATCCTCAATATATTGCTTAAAAGAGACTCATTTTAGACCCAGAAACACAAAGAAATTGACAGTGAAAGGGTGGAAAAAATATTCCATGCAAGCTACAGCCAAAAGAAAGCAGTGGTAGCAATATAAATCAGATAAAATAGACTTTAAATGTGAGGATATCAAAAGAGACAAAGAAGGACACAATACACTAATAAAAGAGAAAATTCAACAAGGAGAAATAACAATTATAAATACCTATGCACCCAATCAAGGTGCCCCAAAGTACGTGAGACAAACATTGGCAAAACTGAAGGAAGCAATAAATGTTTCCACAATAATTGTGGTAGACTTCAATATATCACTCTCTCCTATAGATAGATTAATGAGACAGAGGATCAATAAGGAAGTTGAGAACCTAAACAATATGATAAATGAATTAGACATAAGACACACATATAGAGCATCATATCCCAAAGCATTCGAATATAAATTCTTCCTGACTTTGGGGCTTACTATAAAGCCACAGTAGTCAAAATAGCATGGTACTGGAACAAAGTTAGACATATTGATCAATGGAATCAAACTGAGAATTCAGAGATAGACCCCCAGATCTACAGTTGACTGACCTATGATAAGGCCCCCTGAACCACTAAACTGGGACATAACTCTCTCTTCAACAAATGGGACTGGGAGAGCTGGATATCCATATCTACAAGAATGAAAAAGGACCCCTACCTCACACCCTATGCAAAAATTAACTCAAAGTGGATCAAAGACCCAATATAAGAAACAGTACTATATAACTTCTTAGACCTTGCACCCAAAGCACATGCAATGAAAGAAGAAGAATAGATAAATGGGAACTCTACAAAATTAAAAGCTTCTGTATCTAAAGGAATTTGTCAAAAAGGTGAAAAGGCAGCCAACTCAATGGGAAAGAAATATTTGGAAACCTTGTATCTGACAAAAGACTGATACCTTGCATATGAAAAGAAATCCTACAACTCAACAACAATAATACAGACAGCCCATTTTTAAAATGGACAAAAGATAGGAAGACATTTCTCTGAAGAGGAAATACAAATGGCCAAAAAACACATGAAAAAAATTTTCAGCTTCACTAGATATTAGGGAAATGCAAATTAAGACCACAATAATGTATCATCTCACACCAATTAGAATGGCTGAGATTAAACAAGCAGGAAACTACAAATGCTGGAGAGGATGTGGAGAAATTGCAACCCTTACTGATTGCTGGTGCAGCTGTATAATGGTACAGCCACCCTAGAAGAAAGTCTGGTGGTTCCTTAGAAAACTGGATATCGAGTTACCCTTTGATCCAGCAATTTCACTTCTGGGTATATACCCAGAATTGCTGAAATCAGTGACATGAACAGATATTTTCACACTGATGTTCATAGCAGCATTATTCACAATTGTCATTAAATGGAAACAATCCAAATGTTCTTTAACAGGTGAGTGAATAAATAAAATGTGACATATACACACAATTGAATAATTCACAGCAGTAAGAAGGAATGAGGCCAAGAAACATATGACAACATGGATGAAACTTGAAGACATAATGGTAAGCGAAATAAGCCAGACACAAAAAGAGAGATACTGTATGTTACCACTAATGTGACCTCCATGAAAATGTACAATAAAGTTTTATATTGTAGAATGTAGGGGACCTAGAGATGGCAACTAGTGAAGGAGGAATGATTATCTAACAAGAACAGATAAGCTATTGAATGTAATCTCAATGTTATGGGAATGCTCAGGAATGATTATGGTTTGTCAATTTTCTTGGGTATGGCAGGAACCTGTTGGAAGCAATGCAGTTAATTTAGGTTGTTTTTCTTATTCCATTCTTCTGTTTTGTTGCATTGTTTTTTTTTACTTTTTGATAAAATAAAAAAGCTATTGCATTTAAAAATTTGCTTAATGTAGTTATTTTAGTTTATTTGTTTTTCAAATTCCTTTGATTATGATTTAGGTTTCTTGGGGTATGGTAGGAACATGTTGGAAACAATGTAGTTATTTTAGGTTATTTGTTTTCCTTATTCCTTTGTTTTATTTGAAATGTGTTTTTTTGTTTGTTTTAATTTTTTTGATAAGTAAATTAAAAAAAAAAAAGATCAGGGGACAGGCAGGGGGTTATCCTCCCTCTCTGACACATTGGGCTTACAGGAGGAGTTGTCTTCATCTCTGTGTAGTCCCTTACTGAGGACTTATTAGCTATTACTTTCTTCCTCCACTGACCAGGGCTGTTTGATTCTAAATATTGTCAGTCCTGTGAGCCTCTTCTTCCTGCTCCTTTATGGCTCTTACTAGAGCCTTAATCCCCAATTTGGAGGGACCCCCTTTAGCCCAATAGTGTTGAAGGAGTTTTTCCATAGGAATTCCTTTAAATGCTGCTTTATTTATCTCTTCAATAAGGAACAAAATCCACATTTCCAAGTGGGTGCCCCTGTCTCCTCCTTTATCTTTCCCTGGTTTCCCCTTATGCTCTCCTTATGGCTCAGCTTCTGTGTCCTATCCCTCATTACCAGTGAAAACAACTGACACCTTGCTGTTATTTCTAACCCAAAGCTGGATGTTATGGTGGACTTCCTCTTCCCCTACTGCCATCCCAGGGTACAACAAAAGGGTCGGGGGGCCTTCAACTGGGGAAAGTCCTGCATTTGGCTGGAATGTTTTCTGAGACAGACTCTTCTCATCCACCTCCTGCCCCTGGGTGGAGTCATATAGCCAAGTGTCTATCACCCTTACCTGCAGGGCACTTATAGACTCATGAACAGATTTTACTTCTGGGGAAATCTCCTGCCATTCTGAATACTACTCTCATGCTCTTAACAAACCAGACTGAACATGGCATGGGCTTGACTATATCTCTGTCCCATCAGTTGTCCTACTTATTGCAGGCAAACCTGTTTTGTAAAAGAGGGTCAATACATAACTTTTCCAGACTGCCCCACCTGGTCCCAGACATCTGAGTCTGCAGTTCGGTTCCCCCTCTTCAAAGAGATGCACAAACCAAAGTGCATTATCCTTCCTTGTCTTCTCCCAATATCTATCTTCTAACATCCATATTTTGTTCTCAATAAAAGACCTCATGGTGATGGTTTGAATTTTAGCAATACCATCTGCTGTTAGTGTTGAGTGCAAACAGGCCTAATCTGGGGCTTTCAAACAGCCTGGACCTGGCAGAACTTTGGGGCCAAAGACTCTCCTCTTCAATCATTTGCAACCCTTTAGACACTGTGGGGGTCAGGGAGTGGCAGGGGATCATGCAGGTAGCCAGAAGACAGGGTATAGTTCCCCCACTCTTCCTAAACCCAACTCCTTCATCTCCACCCTTATCTAAGGCATTAATTCCTTCTTGTTTAATTGGGAGGCTACTTATACCCCACCTGTCCCCACCTGACCAGAGTGAGAGCAGCTTCTTTAGGTCAGCCAATCACCCACTGGTAGCTGGCACCACCCTAAGTTGATTGTACTGACAATATTTTAAGCTTCCACCATGCCCTGGTGTGCTTTGTTTGGTGATCCAACTGTCTCTTACAAAGACAGACACCTAAAGGGATGCCACTCCTATATATGTGTCTGCATTCCCTACAGAAGCATGTCTCACATAACACTGGATGGAACAAAGTTTTACTCACATAGAAAAAAAACAGAGCAAGGTCAATTTCACTAGGTCCCCCATAGCCAACAGTTCTCAGTCAGTGACTGCTGCAAGGAGACACTTAAAGTGCAGCACAATTGTCTGTGTTTGTATGTCCTAGTGGAGGAACAGGGCTCACTCTGACAGGGACAGATATACCAACAGTGTGTGAACTGGATGTCATAAAACATGCCCACCAGAATCAGGCTTTCTCCAGTGAATATTTACATATGCTCAGAAAAATAGGGAAAGAAATGTACTGGCAGTCCCCTTATCTACTAAGAAGTAGAATGTTTTCCTGCCAGCCCAACATACCTGCAACTGAGAACAGGAATTATTTGTGGGTGTCAGGGAAAGACAACAGGTTTTGCTAAGATTGACCCCCTACACATTTTCCTTTGTCTACTTGTCTTCATTGTGCAGAAAGCTTGAATGAATTGAGCATGGAATGGATCTTTTCAGCCAGATCATATGGTGAGAGAAAAAGCATCCTTTTGAGGGACAGGGGTTTATAGTTCACTTTTAAATGAGGAGAGCAGCTTTTGCGTGGATTCATTGCAATAACCTTTCTGTGTCTTTATTCTGCAGTTGTGTATCAAGTCTAAACACTTTATTGCTTGGTATAGATATCTGTATAAAGGTGAATATGAAAATGTCATTTGAATTTAATTTTCTAATTCAAAACACTCCATATTCTCTTTCAGTTTAGCAGTATCAAGTACCTAGAAATTGTCTCAAATGCACAGACACCTGTAAAAGGACTCATACATGGTATTCTCCAGGTGATATCATTGTTTGCTTTTAGTTCAAAACCATCTGAAACATTATTAAGAAAAATTTAACAATGTGGAAAACCTTTTCCAGAAATATTTATGAATTGCACATAAATATAGATTTGATAAACTGAGAGAAATGTATAGCTCACTAACACATATGCAAAAAAACAAAAGATTACATATTAACCAAATTGGATATATAACAGGTATAGTTTCAATTTTAAGAACATATATCAAATATCAATTAAACATTATTAAAAAATTTTTTTCAGAATATTTTAATTAAAAAATACCCTGCTTGAGAGCTCAAAATATCTGTGGAACATTCTGTGTAGAGCAGTGTTAATCTCTCTTTTCCTCAGGCTATAGATGATGGGGTTTATGAATGGGGGCACCACAGTGTAGGATAGGGCTGTGAGAAGATTATTGAGAGATGCTACATTTGCAGAGGGACCAAAGACAGCAATCAAAAAAGAAATTACAAACAAAATTAGAATTGCCAATTGTGGAGTACAAGTGGACAAAGCTTTGTTGCGGGCTTCCACAGAATTCATCCTAAGCACCATTGAAAATATATCAATATAGGACTTAAACAAAAAAGCAGAACATAATAAGACAATACAAGCACTGATAGGTAAGGCTATTGACTCAGAAAACCGTATATCTGATGAGGAGATCCTCAAAATTTGAGGCACATCACAGAAATATTGATTGATCACATTGGACTCTGTGAAGGGAAGCCTGAACATGATACCTGTGTGGACGGCAGAATAGACCAACCCACTTGCCCATGATCCACCAGCTGCCTGTGTGCACAGATGTGGGGTGATGGTGAGTGCATAGTGCAGAGGGTGTCAAATGGCAACATAGCGGTCATAGGACATCACCACAAGGAAGAAAAACTCTGTGCTTGCAAATAAAATATACAGGAAAATCTGAGAAGCACAGGCTAGGAGAGAAACCGATTTCTTGCCTGCCAGAGAATTCATGATCATTTTGGGAAGAGTAATTGAAATGCAGCAAAGATCTATGAGAGATAAATTTCCAATAAAGAAATACATTGGAGAGTGTAGATGTGGGTCGACTATAATGGCAGTAAGAGTTAAAAGATTCCCAATCAGGACTGCTAGATAAATCACTAAGAACATCAGACCTTGCAGGACTTGGAGCTCCCTGGAGGTAGAGATATCCATGAGGAGGAATTCTGTGAAGATAGTGAGATTGTCCATGTCTTCTAACACGTTGCAGTCTCCCTGTAATCAAAGCATAATATGATAAAAACTACATGGAAACAATCAACATTACTCACAAATAAAACACCACCATTCTATCAATATATGGCTCTTCATCAGGAATTCAGAATAAAGGAACTGAAAAAAAAGAATGTATTTGAAATGAATGAATGGACCATTTCCTCTTTTCATTTTCTATACTAACTGTTCAGATAGGTTAATTTCAACATCCATAATATTAGAGGATTAGAGAATTCATAGGATTAAATTCATTAAGTGACTTAAAATAAATTTAAAACTCACAAACATTGCAGATATTGAGTCACTTTTTACACTATTTCAGTAAAATATCTTTTCAAACTCTGCCTGTACACATCTAGTGATTATTTTCACCTTTTCTTCCTTAGTGAATGTTCATCCCAAAGATGTCTGTAAGAGCATTTGCTTGAACCCATTAGTTTGCATGGTCTACAGGTGTTGATGCTCTTTATGTACAGCTGACTAGGATGAATGCTGATATCCCCTGTCCTTTATCCAGCTGACTTACAAACTGTTCCTATTACAAAGTTAACCAGTGATTTTGAGGTTCTTCTGATTGTAGCTAATCCAATGGAGACTAGATAGATTATGTCTCACTATTCTTTCATGTCAATTGTAATATAACACACACACCTGAGCCCTTACTTTCTTCCTTTGCTCTCCCCACCCCTCAGTCCATAAAGGATTTGATTTAAGACAGTAATTGATTCCATTTGTCTTTTGGAGGCTGTACCAGAGTTCCCTTACTGTCTCTCTAGTTTACCTTCTCACTTGAACAGTGTGTAAGAAAATCAGCATACCTGATATTACGTCTGCTCAAACCCTCCTTCCTGCAATCAGCCATGAATTCCAATATTTGATGAAGGACTAATTTCTGTCCAGATATCTTGTCTCCATGCTTTCCTACATTTTTCTGAAATCTCCTTATTCAATATAACTAATGTAACCACAACTATTTTATTTGTAATTGCTTGCATTGAAACATTCCGAAGTAAAAAATAAATCATCTTTCAGTATTAATTATACTTTCAACTTTAAAGCTACTTATCTTGTGGGGAGTCATTTCAGAATTACTTAATTTTCATATGTGGAAATCTTAGAATAGAGGGGTAATAACTATAAGAATGTTAGAATTTGCATTCTTATTCATATTTTATTTGTATATGATCTATTTGTAACTTAAAATACTATACAATTTGCCTAGCATTTTATGTGGACAATAAGCATAATAATAATATTCATTTACTGTCATAGATTATACTCATATGAATTTCTAATATTTTTGCAAAATATTTTTTGCAAAGTGTCTCTCTATAATATCCTATACATTATGTATGTTTCTTGTAGCAGCCTTATTTTTATTGAGAGGAAAGGTCCTTAAAGCAGAAAATTTTATTAAATTTCAAATATAATACTCAGTGTTTAAGTTTGTACTGTTAAGCTAAGGGCTGATTATTGGACATATACTAAATTCCAGATGATTTTTTTTAAATTTTCTTTAACAAACCCATGCATTGTAATTGATCCTTAGAAGTCCCATTCCTCTCCTCCATCTCTTCAATTGCATCTTTCTCCTTTGTCCTTAGAAATTATCCTATTTCCCTAGGCTGAAGTTACCATACATCTACTTCAGAGTGCTTGATGAAGGAAAAATGCAATTGTGTATAGAAAAAGAAAGAGAGATAAGGGGGGGAGAGAGAGAGGGAGAGAGAGAGAGAGAGAGAGAGAGGCAGATAGATAGATAGATAGATGGTTTTTTTCCCCTCTCTTTATTACTTCAGGGATACAATTTTAAAATAGGGAAATAAAATGGGTGGAATAATTGTTCCTCTCTATGACTAACAATATGGAGCAGAAATTAAGTATGCTAAACATCTTGAGATATATCCCAGCTATTTAAGTGAATTTTCCTTAGCCATTTTAAAAATAACATAAATTTAAACATACAAATATACCTGATAAATGACGAATCACATTTATCTTCAGTAATATGAGCATTTATTTTGCACAATTTAGAGACTACAAAATATGTGATTCTGCCTCTTTTATCACTGAATAAAATTCATGGAGTTACATCTCAGGCATATTTATATTTAGCCTTAATCAAAGAAAAAAATTTGCTTCTAGATTCTGTGTACACAGGGATATTCCCTATGGAACACACATATGAGACATCCTTCTCAGGAGACCTGGAGGAACAGTGATTTCATCCTCTGGAGAGGCCAGTTTTTCCACAACTCCTAATTAGAAAGGATTCCTTGGCTCTATTCTTGAGATTAGTTAAATTTGATATAGTGCTTATTATCATTTAAATCACCATAGATTTTTTTTAATTTATAGATGAGATCTTTATTTAACATTTGCTACTTTTTGTGACAAAACGTTAACCTACTCTGAGCTCACACCTGAAAACTCAATTATTAAAAACTTAAAGACTCCTAGGAAATGTTAACTGTTCTCAGCCTATTATTTTTAAATGCAATTTTAATGAGATATATTCACACACCATACAACCCATCCAAAGTATACAATCACTGGCTTATTGTATCATCTCCTTGTTGTGCATACATCCCTATGATCAATTTTGGAACATTTTCATTACTACAGAAAAGAAAAAAAGAAAACACAAATCCTCCCATAATCCACCCCCTCCCACATTATTGGCCCCTAGAATTAGCATGGTACATTTGCTACTGTTGTTGAAAGAGTATTAAAATATTGTATTACTGTTAACTATAGTCCTTAGTTTTTAATAGGTACATTTCTTCCCATATACTCCTCTATTATTAACTTCTCATAATAGTGGCATACATTTGCTCTAGTTCATGAAAAAACTTTATTATATTTGTATAGTTAATCATGGACATTGTCCACCACAAGATTCACTGTGTTATACATTCCCATGTTTTAACCTCCAAATTTCCTTCTGGTGACATACATGACTCTGAACTTCCCCTTTCCATTACATTTACTGACTATTCAGCACTGTTAATTATTCTACCAACAATGTGCTACCATCACCGCTCACAATTTCCAAACATTTATGTTCAACCTAGTTAAATATTCTGCAACATTAAGCAACTGCCCCTCATTTTTTGCCTCATTCTGTATCTAGGTAACCTGTATTCAATACTTTATGTCTATGATTTTACATATTATAATTAGTTCATATCAGTGAGATCATACAATATCTGTCCTTTTGTGTCTGATGATTCACTTAACATAATGTCCTTATGGTTCATCTGTGTTGTCAAATGTATCAGGACTTCTTTCCTTCTTACTGTTGAATAATTTTCCACATTTTGACACATTTTGTTTATCCATCATCTGTTGATGGACACTTGGGTTGTTTCCAAATTTTGGCAATACTGAATAATGCCACTATGAATATTGGTGTGCAAGTGTTTATTCACATCTGAGCTTTCAGATCTTTTGGGTATTTTCTGAGTAGAAGCCAGATCATAAGACAAATCTATACTTAGTTTCCCAAGGAATCACCATTGTTCTCCATTACCACCATCAGTGAATAAGTGTTCCAATTTCTCCACATCCTCTCCAACACTTTGGGTTTCCTAGTTAATAGCAACTATTCTATTAGGTATGAGATGATATCTCATTGTGTTTTTTTTCTTTTTTTCCCCAAATGGCTGTTGAATTTATTTGCTTTATCAGTAATGTTCCTGGAAAAAATTAGTTAACCGGCATTGAGATGTTTACAATGAAATACTAATTTTAAAAATCCATGACACCTTGGTAGAAATTAAGAGTTTATACCAACAGAAAAGAAAACTTTGATATTGCCAGCAACTATAAAATGAATGTAGTATGACAGACAGAACAGTGAAAAGACTTTAAACATTTACATTTCACACTTGACCATATTTTCAGTCACTGTAATATCTCTTCCCCAGATTAAAAAAAATAGTGTCCCTATATCTATAACAAAGTTTTTCTTCCTACAAAAATCAACTAATGGCCAACAAGGCACAACAGTGTAATAGGTAGAGGATAAAAACACTTCAGGTGCTGAAAATAAATACTAACTGGGAGGACACAAGCCTAGAGCACTCTTGGAGTTCTCTTTAGTCACCTTGAGGTGTGGGGTTTGTGTCACAGCAATGGCTCTGGGGCTGTCTCCTGGCTGCTGTCTATCTTGACAGGGTGCAGGGGGCATCACAGCCTCAGGATCTGGCCTACTGTAAGCCTCAGATCATCTAGACTCTTACTGAAGCCAGAATATGGGGTGGGGAGACACTAGCTATCATTAACAGGGAAAGCAGTATTTATTTTTGTTGTTCAGTCTTGTGAAATGGAGAGACTATCAGTGGTTTCACTGAGATAAGGTGGATCCAAGCATGTCTGTGGCACACTGGGGCAGAGGGGTATTCACACCCCAGCAGGAGAAAGCAATGCAAGACTTTGTGCTTACAGAAACAGAAACAGATTCTCCATGTGGTTGGATTCAGACAGAACCACTACCTTGGACAACTCAGTGGACAACACCTGCTGACCACTGGCAGCCAGGATCAGGAAGGGCAGGCACGCTGTACTGGGCTGCCCAGCTCATTCCGTGGCATGGTCTGTCCACAGCAGCAAAGCTGCTGGAGACTCAGGCATGTTGACCATGGCCAAGAGTGTAAAATGGAAATGGCAAGGTGGGCCAAAGTGATTCCCAGTAAGGACCATTCTGGCCAATCAGAAATCTGAGGCAACTCCCATTACATACTCTCCACTGAAAAGGTGAAGGCACAAGCAAGAATGACCAGGTAAGCAGAAAACCAGATGGAGAGACAAAGGATCAACCCACAAGGCAGGTATACAGTATTCGACTTTTGTTATTTTCCCCCTTGAATGAGAGAAAGAGATTCTGCTGTGATAAGAAAGCAAAGAAAGACATTTTTTGGTTTAAAAATAAACCACTTGAGGATTAAAAAGTTATTTTAAGTTAAAGAAAATTAATCTTCAAATAAGCTAACATACGGAAAACTCATCTGTCTGCTCCAAGACCCAAATGCTTGCAATGCTTTGTCCCCCAAGTAACCTGAGCCTGACAGGTAGAAGTTCTCAGCGTGAGACAGAGCAGAGTCTCTGAATATAAAAGACATTTTACATAATGTACACAGCAGGGATTCTCAGTATTACAGTAGGATGCACAGGTCTTTTTAGATCTGGAGGATTCGATGGTGATACCACACGACTACTTAGATTGGCAGTTCCTTCCTGTCTTTTCTTGGCAATGGCTTCACTTACTTCTCGGTTACATTTGGCTGCCCTTTAGCTGCATTTGTCTCTAAGGCACTGTCCTTTAGTGGCAGAACTGCAACTCCCAGTTATCTGGCTCTTCCTCTTCTGGCAACTGCTGCTCAGACTTGGCTCACTGCATCTGGAGGAGCTGGAGCTGCACCTGCACCTCAATGATGGCCTGTCACTCTTCATTAATTGCTTGATTCAAATGATTGCTCTTTATTTCCTGAATGCTCTGCCACTCCTCTTCATCTTCATTCTCACTTTCACTTTCAGAGGTAGATTCCTAGGTTTCACTTTGACCCTGCTGCTGATGGCTTTGTATCTCAGTCATCCTGCCTCTCAGAGGATCTATCTCTCCTTTCTCTGAAGCCATCTGCCTGCTCAGGAACTGCACCATGGCAGGGAACAACACCTGCTCTGTAAGGATCTCATTCTCCTGGGCAAGGAGAATATTTATAACTTCTTCATTCTCTCTCATTTCTTTTTTGGAAACTTCTTCTTTTGAAAGACTAGCTTGTGCAATCTGGGTTTCACACTGTTTTCTTTTAGCTTCTCTCAGCTTTCTTTTAAGGGATATCAAAATTATTTGTACTTCCCATAATCTTTCTTCTTTACATCAATCCTTTATTACACTCTGCAAATCTTGATGTAAGCAATTCAAGAGGAACTCGTCTTCTAATCTCCTCCTTGTTGTTCTCCTTGGTTGTGGGTAGTACAGGCATCATAGCCATGCTAGAGGCTCTGTCATCTACTTTAGAATCACATTTCCAAAGAGCTCTTGCATATGTGTGAAAAACACATAGAGGACACAATTGCTAATCTGCATAGTGGCGCTGAGCACTACAGAAGTGTTCTGTACATTCCTTTTTGTTTCCAGCTCCTTGGCCATGACATGGTCCATGTGCACATTCTGCCAGGAGATGGTTGCACTCAGGCAGCTCCTTCAGCAGGCACTGGACCACCTGCACCTTCTCACCATCGATGCTGCTTCCACACACCTGTTCAGAAGGGGGCATCAGCTCTTTGGTCAGCAAATTCTCTGGAAGGTCTCATAGATACTGCTTCAGCAAACTGGCTAAACTATTTAGCTCACTCTCTTCCACAATTGGAGACTCTTCTCGGTCATACACTGCTTTTAGCTCATCTACCTTTGATTTAATTCCTGAAATTTCATAGATGCCTTCACACTTCATGTCGTACTTCTTGACGTAATCCACACACTCCCAGAAAACTGCTGGCAGCTAAATGCCATAATACCTCATGGTCTTCTCCACTGCTTCAGCCAAAGGGATTCATGAAATGTGTCTGAGATCTGGAACATCAACCTAAGGCACCTCTGGCTCCTGAGTTGGCTTTTTCTTTCCGCTGTTTAACAACATTGACTGTGATCAAGTCTTTTAACTGCTTCTCTTTGAGTTTTTCTTTTTTGTGCTTTTCTTCATGTTTTTCTTCTTTGTTTTTCTCTTTTGTTTTAAAATCCTCCTCCTTCTTTTTAGAAAAGCTTGGCTTCTTGTAGACATGGATTCCCTTGGACTTCTTCATTTTGGAAGAACTTTTGGTTTCATCTTCCATCCTATTTTTCAGTTTCTTAAATTTTCCCTTTTTCTTCCCATGGTCTTTCTCATCATCAGACAGTATGTCAGGAGGCTCATGGAGGCTGTCATGGGGAGGTGAGGGCTCTCTGGTCCAGTACAACCCAGGAGATTTTGATGGGCTGATCTCTTCAGAGCTGGGGATATGGGACAGATCACTGCAGGACTCCAGCTTGCAGTGCTCACTGGGGTTGCTGGTGGGAGGCAGGAAGCATTTGGTCATTCTTACTCCAAGGTGAAGAGGTAAGGATCTCTGTTACTTGCCCATCACACCTGTGTCTACTGCCAGGTGACAGCTGCCCCAGCCACAGCCTCCTGCTCAAGCTGCAGTGGCAGCCACCATAGCCCCTCCAGCACCACACTCCTGGCTGACCTCAGGAGCCCCATTCCCACCCCACCCATCCACAGCTGTTTACAATGACTGGGGCTGAAGGGGACCAGCCCTTTGGGAACCAGGAGCACTCCCTCCATGCACTGCTTCCTTGTGCCCTGTTTGTCATTGTGGTTTGGATTTGCATTTCACTAATAGCTAGTGAAGATAAACATCTTTTCATGTGATTTTTAGCCATTGGTGTTTCCTCTTTGGAAAATGTCTATTAATGTCTTTTGCCCATTTTTTAATTGGGTTGTTTGTCTTTTTATTGTTGAGTTATAGAATTTCTTTTTTATGTTCTGGATATCAAACCCTTATCAGGTATGTGGTTTCCAAATATTTTCTCCATTGACTCAGTTGTGTTTTCACCCTTTTGACAAAGACCTTTGAAGCACTGATGCAATCAATTCTGAGGAGTTCCCATTTATCTGTTTTTTCTTTTGTTGCATGGGCTTTGAGTGTAAAGTCTAGGAACCTACTGCTTATCACTCGATCTTGAAGATGTTCCCTACATTTTCTTTCAGGAGTTTTATGTTACTGGTTATTATATTTAGGTCTTTGATTCATTTTGAGTTAGTTTTTGAATAGGGGGTGATTTAGGGGTCCTCTTTCATTCTTTTAGTTATGGATATCCAGTTTTCCCAACAACATTTATTGAAGAGACTATTCTACCCCAGTTGAGTGGACTTGGGAGCCTTATAAAAATCAGTTAACCATAGATCTGAGAGTCTAATTCTGAACTCCCAATTTGATTACGTTGATCATTATGTCTGTCTTTATACTAGCACCATGCTCTTTTGACCACTGTGGCTTTATAATATGATTTAAAGTCAGGAAGTATGAGTACTTCCAATTTAATTCTTCTTTTTCAAGATGTTTTTAGCTATTAGTGGCCCCTTACCCTTCCAAATAAAATTGATAATTAGCTTTTCCATCTTTGCAAAGTAGTCTGTTGGAATTTTGATTGGTATTGCATTGAATCTGTATATCAATTTGGGTAGAATTGACATCTTAATGACATTTGCCTTCCAATCCATGAAAACGGAATGTCTTTCCATTTATTCAGGTCTTCTTTGATTTGTTTTCACAGTGTTTTTTTGTTTTCTGTGTACAAGTACTTTACATTCTTCGTTAAGTTTATTCCTAGATAATTGATTCTTTTAGGCACAACTGCAAATGGAACTTATTTCTTGATTACTTCCTCAGAGAGCTCATTACTAGGATACAAAAACACCATAGATTTTTTCTTACAAAAAAATACTTTACTTAAAATATATGATCTTTTTAAAAAGAGACTTTTATATGTAGTTGCTTAGTAAAGAAGCAGACAAAAACACAATAAAATAAATGAAAATTTAGAAGTTATGATTCGTAACATATACAATACTGAGGATGAACAAGACAGTTTAAATCTATGATTAATTCTTTTTGCCCCATCACATTTTAATAATTCATGTTTGTTAAAAACAGTGGTTGAGACTAAAGAAAAGGTCTTATCTATATTCTTTCCTCTTCAAAAATCTGCCATCCTTCCTGGCAGATACAGAAACACACAACAGTGTGTACTTATTTTTTTAATGCCTGCAGGTCCAAAAATGTCTCTCTACTTTTATTGTTTTTCTATTTTCTTCTTTGAAATTCACATATATGTGGCTATAGGTTCTAGTCACATATACAAGGCTTTTAAATTCAAATTATTTTTTTTTTAAATAGAAGCTCTCTAAAAGCAAGGGGAATGACTGCTATTGATAGCATAGGACTCAGTGCTTAATGTCCTTAGGATAGCAACACTCATGATTTTGGTCTCCAAGTCAGCACTGTGAGCAGCTACTAACCAATCATGTCCAGCATTGTACTGAAATATTTCAAACCACATGTAAACATCCAACATAGATTTGTGATAAAACAGGAGAAATGGCTTGTCAAACTGAAGTGTTGTTAGGTACGTATATTCGAGAGGCTATCTTGAATTAGTATTTTGAGGTTTTAAAACATTTTTTTTAAACCATAATCACTGATTCTTAAGCTAGGGAACTTTAACATCTTCCTGGAGTGTCAATTTGTTTCAAAGATTTGGTAAGAGGTTTACAATTTTTCTTATCTTAAAAGTGTCTGTTGCATATATTCACCAGCAAAAACAGTATTATTTTAAATATAAAATATACGACTTCAAGGCAATGATAACTTGACATTTTGGACTATGCCTTCATACCCTAGCTTAGATGAGGGGAGTTTCAGTAGTAACCTCAGAGAAGCAATGAACTAGGCAACCCTGATTTCTCAAAGTATAGCCAGGTTCTTAATGACAGTGGTTACAAGTAAAATTCAGAGTCTTGGCTCATTCTCTTGAGTTTTATCTTCTGAAATAACATAATACTCTATCTATAATGTTCAGGAAGAGATTCAAGGAAAGAACTCGATGGACTGAGCTTTATTTTACATTGTTTAATAACTAGAGGAATGCTGCAAAGAAGATTGTTGATTTCCAACTAAAATATACAGCATATGTCATAAAAAATGGTGGAAATCACAAAGCCAGTAGATCAGAACTTGACCCATTGTAAAGAAATAATGGGAACAAAATTCTGGGTGGTTTTATTCTTCTTTCAAGATTTATGATAGATTACAACATCACTCTTCTTCACTGCCCCTTTGTTTTGTTGTTGTTGAAGAGGTTAAGTATATGGTACCTTTCTGACATTGTTCAATTACATGTCCTCTAGAACACCAACTCCATTAGGGATAGCTCTTTGCAGTACAGTCATGAGGGTAGTTAAAGTGCCCACCAATAATAACTACTTGTTGTGAAATAGAAAGTCAATGGTAATTCCCTGTATAAATGACCTCTATAAAGAACAAAATGAAGATACCAATGAAATTATATAAATTATATGTGTCAAATTTACAAAGTTATTTTTTTAAACTAGGGGTCAACTTCATAAGGCCATGTCAGGAAAACATTATCTGTAAATCAAATTGTCACCCAACACATTTAATAATTAAATACAGTTAAATTCGACACTGGATCAAAAATGATCCTAGGTAGTTTTAAGGTTTAATTCCACTAATCCAACAATTTAATGAGACCATCTCAGCCACATGTTATGACTTTAAGTGATTCATGGGGATGTCATACTGCACCTGTATGCATTTTGTCATGAGTATACACACTCTTAGGCTTTGCACGCTCTTAGGTTTTGTCATAAGATATATTCACAAATATATTTTCATCAACAAAAAGAATGGTGTTGACAGCTCCCAAATGCCGAACATATTCCTGCACAATTTCTCCACTTCAAGTGTCCCATTGCACAATCTTTTTATCAGACATCCCAGCCACAAAGAGATTTTGCTTATCTTCATCAGGATTAAATTTTACCCAGTAGGGTATTTTTGATTTGTAAATATTGCAACACATTGCCTTATTTCAGTCTCCCAGAGTTTAAGATTCCTGTCATAGGCTGCACTGAGGAATTGTCTTCCTGCAGTATTGAAGCAGATGTTCCTAACAGCTTTACTGTGACCAATAAAAGTTCACAGACAGCACCAATCTCTAATTTTACTGTCCATGGAAAAAGACAGCAGTAAATGGCCAGAAAGAGGAAACAATCCAACTAAACTGACACCCTTTGTGTTTCCAGACCACACATGGATTTGTTTTTTGGGAAGATAGCACTTCTCAGGTGGCACAGTTGATTGGAGATTAACACCAACACCCCGATGTTTGTGAAGATAGGGCCAACAATTTAGATTTTCACATGTTGATCTTGTATTCACCCATTTTGGAGAACTCATTTATTAGCTCAAGTAGCTTTGTTGCTTTTTTTTTATGGATTTTCTAAATATAGGATCAGGTCATCAGCAAATACTGACAGATTTACTTCTTTCATTCCAATTTGGATGCCGTTATTTTTGCTTTGTCTTGCCTAACTGTTCTAGTTAGAACTTCCAGCACAATGTTGAATAGCAGTGGTGACAGTGGACATCCTTGTCTTGTTCCCAATTGCTAATGTGGCTGTTATGCAAAATACCAGAAACGGGTTGACTTTTATAAAGGGGGTTTATTTGGTTAAAAATTTACAGTCTGAAGGCCATGAAAATGTCCAAGTATACCTTCACCAAAGGAAGGCCAATGGCGTCCAGAAAATGTCTGTTAGTTGGGAAGGCATGTGGCTGGCATCTGTTGAGCCCAGGTTGTGTTCCAGCTCCTCTCTCAGCTGTTCAGCTTTCTTTAAAATATTGCTCTTGGGGTGTTTTGTCCTCTCTTAGGTTATCCAGAGCAAACTCTTGTCTAGCATAAGACCGCTTTCAGTGGCCCTCTCCAAAATGTCTTTTTCAGTTCTCTCCAAGATGTCACTCTCAGTGGCTCTGAGGTCTTTCTGTTTGTAAGCTCTTTTATAGGACACCAGTGATTAAATCAAGACCCAACCTGAATGGGTGGAGTCCACATCTCCATGGAAATAATTTAATCAGATATTTCACCCACAGTTGATAGAGTCACAACTCCATGGAAACACTCAAAGGATTTCAACCTAATCAACACTAATACCTAATACATGCTTTTTCTTGCCTAATTGTTCTAGCTAGACCTTCTAGCACAATGTTGAATAGCAATGGTGAAAGTGGACATCCTTGTCTTATTCACAATCATAGAGGGATAGCTTTCAATTTCTCACCATTGAGTGTGATGTTATCTATGGGTTTTTCATTTATGCCCTTTGTCATGTTAAGGAAGTTACCTTCAATTCCTACCTTTTGAAATGTTTTTATCATGAAAGGATGCTGCATTTTGTGAAATGCCTTTTCTGTGTCAATCAATATGTTCATGCAGTTTTTCCACTTCAATTTTTTAATGTGGTATATTACAATAATTGACTTTCTTGTGTTGAACCACCGTTGCATAACTGGAAATAAACCCACTCGGTCATGGTGTATAATTATTTTAATATGCTGTTGGATTCTTTTTTGTAAGTACTTTGTTGAGGGTTTTGGCATCTATATTCATTAGAGATATTGGTCTGAAATTTTCTTTATCCTGTTTTGGTATTAGGGTGATGTTGGCTTTGTAGAATGAGTTAGGTAGTAATCCCTGTTTTTCAATTTTTTGGAAGAGTTTGAGAAGAATTAATGCTTCTTGGAATGCTTGGTAAAATTCACCTGTGAAAATTTCCAGTCCTGGGCTTTTCTTCATTGGTAGGTTTTTGATGACTGATTCAATCTTTTTACTTCTGATGGGTTTTTTGAGGTCTTCTATTTTTTCTCAAATCGGTCTATGTTGTTTGTATGTTTCTGGGACATTTTCCATTTAATCTAAGTTGTTTAGTTTGTTGGCACATAGTTGTTCATAGGAACCATATAGGATCTTTTTATTTCTTCAGTGTCAGCGGTGATGCCCCCCTTCTTGTTTCTCATTTTATTTACAGCTTCTTTCTTTTTTGTCATTGTCAGACTAGCTAAACTTTGTCAATTTTATTGATCTTCTCAAATAACGAAGTTTTGGTTTTATTGATTCGCTCTATTTTTTTTGTATTTTCTATTTCATTAATTTTGGCTCTAATCTTATTTATTTCTTTCCTTATGCTTGTTTTGGAATTAGTTTCCTGTTCTTTCTCCAGTTTCTCCAGTTGTTCTGTTAAGTCACTGATTTTAGCTCTTTCTTCCTTTTTAATGCAGATGTTTAGGACTATAAATTTCCCTCTCAGCACTGACTTCTCTGCATCCCACAAGTTTTCATATATGTTCTTGTTTTCATTCATCTCAATATATTTACTGATTTCTCTTGCAGTGTCTTCTGTGACCACTGATTAAGAGTGTGTTGCTTAACCTCTGCACATTTGTGTATTTTCTGGCTTGCTTTTTTTAATTCCTAGCTTCATTTTTTTTTATGATAAAAGAAGGTGCTTTCTATAATTTCAATGTTTTAAATGTATTAAAACCTGCTGTATGACAGAGTATGTGATTTATCCTGGGGAATGTTCCATGAACACTTAAGAAGAATGCATAGCCTGTTCTTTTGTGGTGTAATGTTCTATAAGGTCTGTTTATGGACCTTTATAGACTATATTTAGTTTTCCAATCCATGAGCACAGTATGTCTTTTATTTATTTAAGGAAGACCTAACTTCTTTTAGCAATGTTTTGTAGTTTTCTGTGTATAGGTCTTTTGTGTCCTTGGTTATATTTATTACTAAATATTTGATTATTTTGGTTGCTAATTTTTTTCTTGATTTCCTCCTCAGATTGCTCATTACTAGTGAACAGAAACAGTAGTGATTTTTACATGCTGATCTTGTATCCTGGCACTTTGCTGTACTCATTTATTAGCTCTAGTAGCTTTGCTGTAGAGTTTTTGGGATTATCTACATATAGGATCATGTCATCTGCAAACAGTGAAAGTTTTACTTCTTCCTTTACAATTTGGAAGACATTTATTTCTTTTTCTTGACTAATTGCTCTAGCTAGAATTTCTAGCTCAATGTTGAATAACAGTGGTGACAGTGGGCATCTTTGTCATGTTCCTAATCTTAGAGGGAAAACTTTCAGTCTTTCCCCACTGAGTATGATAGTAACTGTGGAATTTATAATGTTGATAAATTCATCTATCCCTATACTTTGAAGTATTTTCATCAAGAAAAGATGCTGAATTTTGTCAAATGCACTTTCTGCATCAATTGAGATGATCAGTTGTTTCTTTCTATTTAATTTATTTAGGTGATGTCTTATATTAAATGATTTTCTTGTGTTAAACTAACCTTGCATACCTGTAATAAAACTCACTTTGTCACGGTGTATAATTCTTTTAATGTGCTGCTAGATTTGATTTGCAAGTATTTTGTTGAGGCCTTTTGCATCTATACTCATTAAAAAGATTGGTCTGTGTCTGGCTTTGGTATTAGGGTGATATAGACTTCTGTTCCGGTTTGCTAATTCTACCTTATGCAAAATACCAGAAATGGATTGGCTTTTATAAGGGGAGCTTATTTGGTTGCAAATTTATAGTCTGAAGGCCATGAGAATGTCTAAATTAAGTCATAAACATGAGTATAACTTCACTGGAGAAAGGCCACTGGCATCCAGAAAACCTCTGTTAGTTGGGAAGACACGTGGCTGGTGATTGTTTGTGCCAAGGTTGTGTTTCAAAATGTCATTCTCCAAAACATCTAAGTGTCAGCCAATGTCAGGGGTCTGCAAATCCAAGCATCTCTGAGCTATGCCAGCAAGCCTCTGGGTCTGTGCCAGCATTTTTAATGGACTCAAGTAAATTAATCAAGACCCACACTGAATGGGCAGGGCCATGCCTCCATGGAAATAATCTAATCAAAAATTTCACCTACAGTTGGGTGAGTCACTTCTCCATGGAAACAACCTAATCCCAATATCCCACAAGATTGGATTAGAGATAATAGCTTTTTGTGGGGGACATAATATATCTAAACTGCCACAGCTTCATAGAATGAGTGATGTAGCTTTCTGTCCTCTTTAACTTTTTTGAAGATTTTGAGCAGGAATAGTATTAATTCATTCTTGAATGCGTGGTAGACTTCACATGAAAAGCTATCTGGTCCTGGACTTTTCTTTTTTGGGAGTTTTTGGATGACTGATTCAATCACTTGTGATTGGGTTGTTGAGGTCTTCTATTTCTTCTCAAGTCAAATGCTGGTTGTTCAGGCTTCTCTAGAAAGTTGTTTTTTTCTTCTCATTTGTTACCATATAGTTGTTCATAGTATCTTCCCCTTATCTCCTTTATTTCTGTGGAGTCAGGAGTTAAGTGCCGCCCCCCCCCATTTCTGATCTTATTTATTTGCATCCTCTATGTTTTATTCTTTGTCAGCCTGGCTATGTTTCCATTGATATTACTGATTTCTCAAAGAACCAACTTCTGGTTTCTTAATTCTCTCTATTTTTTCATGTTCTCAATTTCATTTATTTCTGCTCTAATTTTTTGTGATTTCTTTCCTTCTGTTTGCTTTGTAGTTAGTTTGATGTTCTTTCTCTAGTTCTTCCAGGTGAGCAGTAAAGTCATCAGATTTTTCTCTTACTTCTTTTTTAATATAGGTGTTTAGGGCAACAAGTTTTCCTCTCAGAACTACCTTTGCTGCATCCCATAAGTTTTGATATGTTGTGTTCTCATTTTCATTTGCCTGGAGATATTTGCTGATTTCTCTTTTTTTGATTTTTATTTTGAAATAATTTCAAATATATAGGACAGTTGCAAGTACAATACAAACCCCATACAGAGAACTCCAACACCCCCCACCCCCAGATATCCATATCTACCAATTTTACATTTTGCTACCTTTGCAGTACCTTTATTTCTCTTTCCTTCCTCCCTCCCTCCCTCTATTTCTTTCAACTATATCTATTATCTTTCTATCAATTATCTATCTACCCATTTATCATCTTCTGAACATTTGAGAGCAGGTTGCATATATCATACTCCTTGAACTCATAACACTTCCTTGTACATTTCCTACGAACAAGGATATTCACTTATGTCATTAACTTAACTGCAGTTAATTCAAGAAAATTAATATGGATATAAAGCTTAAATTCTATGTTCCAATTTTTCCTTATGCCACCTTTGAGCTTTTCTCCTCCATTGTTAGATCCACTCCAGTATTATATATTACATTGATTGTCATTAACTTTTAATTATCTCTTTTTTAAAAAAAATTATATCAAAAAATTTTTAAAAAGAGATACAATAAAAAAAAAAAAAACATTTCAAGCAAACCATAACAAAGGAGTAAGGAAAAGACAAGTAACCTAAAATAATTAATTCACTTCCAACATGTTCCTACTCTACCCCAAGAAAATAACCTAATACAGCAACATTTCTGTTAACTTGTTCCTACCATACCCACCACAAATTAACAAACCATAGTCCTACCTGGGCATTCCCAGAACATTAAATTTACCCACAATAGCTTATCTGTTCTTTTTGGGTTATCATTCCCCCTTCATTAATTGTTCTCTGTCACTAGTTCCCCTACATTCTACATTATAAACCATTTATTTCAGGAGTATGTTGTTTAACCTCCAGGTGTTTGTGAATTTTCTAAGTCTCTGATGGTTATTGATTTCTAATTGTATTCCATTGTGTTCAGAGAATGTGCTTTGAGTAATTTCAATTTTTTAAATTTATTGAGGCTTGTTTTATGTTCCAGAATGTGGTCTATTCTGGGGAAAGTTCTGTGAACACTAGAGAAGAATGTGTATCCTGGTGATTTGGGATGTGATGTTCTATATATGTCTGTTAAATCCAATTCATTTATCAGACTATTTAGGTTTTCAGTTTCCTTACTGGTCTTCTGTCTGGTTGATCTATCTATAGGAGAGACTGATGTGTTGAAGTCTCCCACAATTATTGTGGAAACATCCATTGCATCCTTTAGTTTTGTCAGTGTTTATCTCATGTATTTTGTGGCACCATGATTGGGTGCATAAACATTTATGATTGTTATTTCTTCTTGTTGAATTGCCCCTTTTATTAGTATGTAGTGGCCTTCTTTGTCTCTCCTAACATCTTTGCATTTAAAGTCTATTTTATCTGAGACTAATGTTGCTACTCCTGCTTTCTTTTAGCTGTAGCTTGCATGAAATATTTTTTCCATCCTTTCACTTTCAGTTTCTTTGTTTCCCTGTGTCTAAGATGAGTCTCCTGTATGCAACATATTGCTGTTTCATATTTTTGATTCATTCTTCCAATCTATATCCTTTAATTGGGGAATTTAATGCATTTATATTCAATGTTATTTCTGTGAAGGCGTTTCTTGAATCAGCCATCCTATCCTTTGGTTTATGTTTGTCAAATATATTTTTCCCCTCACTCTTAATGTCCTTTATTGAACCAATATTGAATCTCTTTAGTATTGAAACTTTCCCCATTACTCTCTCTCCTTTCTTTGTTTCTCTCTCTGTAGGGCTCCTTTTAGTATCTGAAGTATGGCAGGACTTTTATTAGCAAATTCTCTCATCATATGTTTGTCTGTGAAAAATTTAAGCTCTTCCTCAAATTTGAAGGAGAGCTTTGCTTGATAAAGTATCCTTGGTGGGAAATTTTTCTCTCTCAGAATTTTTTTTTTTTATCAAAATATATTTTATTCTGGACCTCTTTCAGATCTGATTCAAATTACAGTTGTCAAAGCAATACAATGAAAAGGAAAACTGCAACAACAACAACAACAAAAAAATGTGCCTAAGAAGGATAAAAGGGTCATTGGGGACAAATCATTGTGATGTGGAACCAAAATACATCATAAGTGTAATTAACATGGTCCAGGACAGCATCTATATTGGTCTTCCTTACACAATAATCATGAAAACTGAACAATAGAAGTTCCCTAATGTACAAGAAACTGTCATGGGCTGGTTTACACTTTTACAACAGTTTTAAAGTTAACTGGATAACTAAAGAAATGATGCAGACATTTTAATCCAGTGCTATAGGTAGGCTCACAGAATTAGACCCAAAGGATTTGTAAAAATCAAAATGAAAACATTAGAGCTACAAAGTCAAAGTCAGGAAAGAAGAAAATTAATTCTGTATTCAGGGATTACAGTGCTACAAAATGCAGTCTATGTGTTTTTGTTTTTAATGAGATGGAAAAGTACATCAGACTAAATACAACATGCAGAATGTTTTCCTGAACTTATCCAGAAAATTAAAAAAAAAAATCATGAAACAGTTTACTAGGAAAAAGTATGTCCTAGCTATTCACCCTGCTTCAACACTGTCAACATAAAAGCAGAAATAAAGAATGCTATTAATACCTCAAACTACTGATATAAGACATCAAATTTCTACATCAGTGTATTAAAAAAGTGAACACTTCCTCTTCTTTTTCCTCTTGTCTACATTTAACTAGAGTGATGTTTAAAAAAAAATTGATATTGAATGTGACATTTCAGAGCTACTAGTACTAGAGGGAGGAATAATTCATAACTTCCCTACCCTCGTTCCATCCCTGCTGATTCAGGAAAGGAAAAGAAACAAAACAAAACACAGGTTCTCTTGTAGATTTGCTGCTGTTCCCCAGTAAGTTGGCATTTGCTGCCATGCCACAATGTTGGTCCACCGAAAATAGGTATCTGTGGAAACTGTCAACAGTAATTCACCATATGCAAGTACCATCCTCAGCATGCAAGAATAAACACAGGGTCTGTAGCAATGAACTAGAAACTGAAAATTTTTCTGAAAAGAGTCAATAGCAGTGTATTTGAGATCTATTCTGCTTATCTAGTAAACCGTGCCATTTTTGCTCATGGAAGGATGGTCATTTGTGATCCCTTTAGCAAAAACACATACTCCTCTTCAGGCTTATAGTCAACAATAGTTTAAATTATTCTCATCAAAACCATTCTGCATAAACAGATAGCGCCTTAAAAATACCACTATCTCATTAAATCTAATTAGACAGAAAAGCTTAAGGAAAAAGGAGTGCTTTATAAGTGAAAAAGTACAAATCTTTGGCCTTTCTTTTGACACTTTTTTTATGTCAAAAAGCAAAAAAACCTTCATGTAATTCCATCTACTGATTACTTTTTGCACCATATTTTGATTTTTACACCACAAAAGGAGGCACTTTCAGTATCTGTAAAAGGTGTATAATCCTAAAACATACTTTTCTAAGGAATAATTAAAGCAGAGTTAGATACATTCTAAGACTATTAGGAAACTAAGTTACCACTTTTAAAAGTCATTTGAAATCCAATGATGGTAACCTGGTGAACAGTAGGAAATGGGGACTGGAACAAATATAAGATTGACAATAGGAAATGGGGATGTGGAACACATATAAGAACTTACGAGATTTCCGGCATGAATAAGTGCAAATATATTTCTTTATAACGTTTAAGAATGACAGCTGCACTTGATTCTATTTATTCAATTAGTATTCATTCAAGTTTTCTTTTCTATTCTTATAAGTTTCTTAGAGTAGCTTATACAACAATGATATCATAGGAAAAGCTACTGTATTCAGGAATAAGTACTTAGAAAAAAATAGAAGAAAAAATGAGCAAGAACCTCAATTACAGAACTTAGGCTGTGAAACTTGGTCTCTTGCAATCATGTTACTGCTCAAATTAGAGACAATTTTGTTTTTGCCTGTCGGAGCAGCATCGTGGCACATCAGCAGGCAATGATGATGTTGAGAACAGCAGCAAAAATAAATAAATAATCGTATGCTCATAAAGAACCCAAGCCTACAAAATGGATACCCTTCAGATAAGTTTATGTTTAAAAGACCCAAGACTTCAGGATAATAAAGCTCTGTATTTATAATCTTTTATATGTCCTACTGTGGCTATTATGCTTAAGTAAAATAGTTAAAGATTAAAAAAAGAAAGAAGGAAAAAGATGACAATACCATAAAAATGGAGCTGTCAATTTTGGCAGCTATATTGCAGAATTTCTTGACTATCTCAATCAGCTGGGGAAAAAAAAGTCAATAACTGTATGCAAATGAATAAACTGTCCATATCAAAATACAAAAAAGTACTATCAATAATCACCTCTGACTTTCAGATTTAAATTCAGTGCAATTGACGAATGCATCACTAAAGGAAAATGCAGCTTAAGCATACTCAAAACATTTGTGTCTATTCCTGGGAGCACATTTAAAAATTATTGCACAGATTTTTTTATTTTTATTTATTTTTTTTAAACAATAGCAGAGGCCAACCATAGATGTGGACCTCCAGCAACAAAAGCAGGATTTCAAGTGCCAGATACTCAGCATATTAGGTTTCCTACATAAGTCACAGGGTAATAGTTCTAAATATTTATAATGTGTTCCAAACCCTAAAAACAGCTGGCACAAAACCATCATGAATGACTGCCTCTCTGGATGTAAATTTGAAAAATTATTATTACAGTATCGTAGACCCCACTAACAATTGGGGTACATTTAACAATGTGTTGTGAAATTAAGTGTGTTTATTCTCTTTACCAATAGCAAATGCTACCCTACCTTAGTAAAATGAAGACTTGCTTCAATCAATGCTGTTTTATAAAAATAGCCAAACAACAAATGCTGAAAATCAAAATTGTATTATTTGGGTTAAATCAGCTCCTACTTAAAACTTAGAACACAGGTTAAACTTTAAGTAGTAAAGGCCTAAAAAATAATTAGTAACAGAAATAGTGTTATAAATTTGCTAAGCTCAATAATAAGAAATTCCTTAATTAGAATCTTTGAGACAGGAATTTGAAAACTATTCTCTTCAAAACTGACACTCCTGGATTGTTATGCTTATCATGACAAACCCTGTTAATCACACATATAAACATGGCCTCATGCTATCATTTGTAAATTCTGTGTATTTTAGATTTTAGTTGCATGAACACAAGAGGAGGTTTGATTTGATACCAATATCTTTTGAGAAAATACTTAATATTATAGACAGAGTAAAAGACATGATATAGTAGTGATTAATGGGAAAAAAATTAGCAGCTTATATCCATCTATATATTTGAAAAAATGTAGTCACGAGTACCACAAATGCAGAATCAGAGCAGCAGGGAGGTTAGTGCAATTATACTGTTTTTTTTTTTTTTAATTTTGAATCACTGCTATTTAAATACATTTTGAAGCAAGTCTTTTGTTCTAAAGATTGTTTTTTAAGCTAAGGTAGCAAACATTCTACCATGTAATGGCAGTGTTACATGCCATTATCTTGCTTTGTATAAAGAAAAATAACGAGAGATTTTTAGTACTGGAGTTTGGTTACATTATATAGTTAAGCTTCTACACATAATGATGGACACTTTGAGAAGCTAATCCTTATCAAGAAACATTTTAATCTCTTAAAAAAACAAAGCAAAACAAACAATGACAAAAGAGAGAAAGAAAAAAAAAAAAAAAAAAGAACCCCAAACCTAACTTTGCTCCTTTTCACAATAGCGCACATTTTAACCATAATTTAGTTATGGCGACAAAACATCAGAAGATTTTTTTTTATGCATCTTCTCTACGGTATTTAAAAAAAGAACAAAATATTTTGTGCCCTCTAGTCTTTAATTGGCAGAAATATGTCCCAAAAAAGAAACTATTGCATTTCAGCCACATCACCAAAAAACTGGAGCATAATACCCTTTTACTGATGTGTCTTAGAAGCTGACATGACCCAAGACATATAATTTTATGTCATTTCCAATTCCCCCTTCCCATAACATGCACCAATTGAATATATGCTCTGGGAGCCATAAAATGTACCAAACATCTACCTCTTCAAAAGAATGCATTAAAATATTTTTAAGAATTTTTTGTTTGTTTAAAAGGTGAAAAAAATATAAACAAGAAACTGATTCACTCCTTTGCTTCATGCATCCATAAACTAAATCACAAACAAAGTTTAAAAGCAAGAACAAACTACTGCTGCAAGTTTTTTGTTAAGTCCATTTTCTCTGTACAAACTGCTTGACTACTGAAGGGAAAAAAGAATATAATCCATGGTGTCTGCTGATTCAAAGGGAGAAACAAGGCTGTCATTAGTATCCAAAATCTGGTACATGTATGGTCTGCTTTTATAAGGTATATTTCTTTCTTTTTTTCTTCTGCTTTTCATATCCAAAAACTTCTAAATGCTATTTTGGGGGCACAGCAGATTAGATTCCAGCACTTGGTGAACAGAATTCACAAACTGTGACAAAACTCTGTCATCTTCAGGGTGCAATTTTGTTTATATACACTGTATGTATATATTTCTTTTAGATTTGGCTGTAGTGGAATGGCCATGGTTCAAGTGGGACTATAGCAGTACATGGGTCAGGGACAGTCATTTTGTCTATGTACACATTCATAGTCGGTCCATGGCTTCCAACTAGTAGCGCTATTTCCGAAGGTCTAATACACAAACTGAACCGTCTGATGCACTGGCTCCAACTTTATCTCCTGCTGCATTCCAGCAAACTTCAAAAATTCCACCTGTTCCCCTATAGCTGTGAACTAGAGCACCTGTCTGTGTGTTCCAGATGTGCACACATTTGTCAAAAGAACCACTTGCCAGATACCTCCCATCAGGACTGAAAGCTACACTGTACACAGGCTCTTGGTGTTTTGTCAGAGTGTGGATGCAAATCCCTCGGTCTACATCCCACAATCTAACAGTAGAATCAAAGGATGCACTTGCTAACATAAGGTTGGCATTTGGATTATTTGTTCCTCGTCCTGTTGGACTCCATTTGATAGTATAAATTTCTTTATTATGTGCTTGCAAATCATGGACACAATTGTCTTGTTTCATACTCCATATCTTCAAAGTCATGTCGTCAGAGCAGGAGGCCAGGAGATTGCCAGTTGGGTCCCATTTGATAGCATTTACTTCATTCGTGTGTCCCTGGAATGTTTTAATAGGTCTGTCTTGTCCTAATTTACAGACATGAATGCACATATCTGTACTACAAGAAGCAAAGGTGTTGTTGCTCTGCCAATCAACATCCAAAGCTGGTGCTGAATGAAAAGGAAACTGTTGCTTTGCTTCACCAGTATGTGCATCCCAAATAATCGTAGTCTTGTCTACTCCAGCACTTAGGATGAAATTTCCTTTCTTACTCCATTTTAATGCAAATATAGGGCCTTTATGCTGCCCCAAGGTGCTAGCAAGGTTACCATCTTTAGTCCATATTCTGGCAAATCCATCATATGAACCAGTTGCTAGAAGTGTACCTTCACTATTCCAATCTAGAGATGTTACATCCTTGTTGCTTGGACCATCTTGCCCTCCTTCTCATATACAATGTCTAAGTACTAACTGTGTGGAGCCACTAGTGCTATTTTCACTAAGATTCCATATTCGTGCTGTTGAATCTCCAGACCCCGATGCCAGGAGATCACTAACGGGGTTCCAGGCACAGATAAAAACTTCAGATTCATGGCCCCGTAACACCACTGCTTTATTAGGAGGGATTTCAACATCCCCATCCACTTCCATCATATCAGTATGATTATTTACTATAGTATGTGCTCCATTCTCCTCCCCATTTGCTGTGTTTTCTCCATTTTTTGCAGATCCTTGTTGGGTTGTTGCAGCTGCGGCAGCTGCAGCAGCTGCTGCCTGTTGCTGTGCAAGTTTATCTCTATAAGCTTGTTGTCTTGTTTGTACTACATCAGGCATTACGGCATCTATCAGTGACAGGGATTCTATTGGTTGGCCATCAAACAAGGTACCATCCTCATTAATACTAACTTCTGCTTCTACATACTGTAGACCTTTCTGGATGATAGAAATCAATGCAGCAGGTGGGACAAGGGCACCATTTATATTAGACTGACTGATATGGCTTTCTATACCAAAGGTAAACGCTGAATGAGAAAATCCTGACTCTTGCAAGTATCTATATACCAAGAAGTTGACCTCATCACTGCTTATACTCATCTTTATTCCCACTTAAACCATGAGGTCACAACACAGGATATAACCCTGTTCCCGTATTAATCACCATCTCAATTCCAATATCTTGCATCTCAGTTCCCTTTTTCCAAACACTGGAAAACGGTGACCTCCAATGCCGCTCCCCCCTCCCGGGAATGGAGGCACAAGGAAATTCCCCTCCTCGCCGCCGCCGCCGCCTCCAACCACCCCCAAAATAACCCCTCCGGGGGGTGAGAGGCAATTATAACCCCGGCGAGCTGAGGGCGCGGGGGATGGGCGCCGGGCGGGCGGGGGCGGGGAGAGGAATTGAGGCAGAAGGTAGAAGCTGTTACTAAGGGAAAGAGCCAAACGGTTCGGAGCAGCCAACGGCTCAGACACTCAACACTGGGGAGAGAGAAGTGGGGACCAGCCAGGCACAAATGAGCTCGCGAGGCCCGCGGCGACAGCGGCCGCGCAGCAAAACAAACCAGAGCGGCCTGCGCCGGGCTGGCGGCCCTCTCTCAGAATTTTAAATATGTCGTGCCACTGCCTTCTCGCCTCCATGGTGGGTGCTGAGTAATCACTACTTGGTCTTATGCTGTTTCCTTTGTATGTGGTGAATTGCTTTTCTCTTGCTGCTTTCACAACTTGCTCCTTCTCTTCAGTATTTGACAGTCTGCTTGGAAAATGTCTTGGAGAGGGTTTGGATTTATTCTGTTTGGACTTTGTTGGGCATTTATGCTTTGTGTATTTATATTGTGTAGCAGGTTTGGGAAGTTTTCCCCAACAATTTCTTTGAATACACTTTCTAGACCTTTAGCCTTCTCTTCCCCTTCTGGGACACCAATGAGTCTTATATCTGGATGTTTTATTTTTATCTATCACATCCCTGAGGTACATTTTGATTTTTTATTTATTTTTTTCCTCATTCTTTCTTTTGTTCCTTCATTTTCTGTTCTGTGGTCTTTGAGGCCACTGATTCATTGTTCAGCTTCCACTAGTTTTGTACTATGAGTATCCAGAATCTTTTTAATTTGGTCAACAGTTTCTTTTATTTCCATAAGATCATCTATTTTTTTCTTTACTCTTGTAATTTCTTCTTTATGCTCTTCTAGGGTCTTCTTCATGTCCTTTATATCCTGTGCCATGTTCTCATTGTTTGTCTTTAGATCTTTGATTAATTTCTCCAAGTACTGTGTCTCCTCTGATCTTCTGATTTGGGTGTTTGGGTTTGGGTTATCCACATCATCTGGTTTTATCATATGCTTTAAAGTTTTCCATTGTTTTTGGCCTCTTGACATTTGCTTTACTTGATCAGGTTCTTTCAGGATATGTAGGATTATTCAAAGACAAATCTCTAATCTGTCAGATCTACAGCTTGGTGGCATGCACTTTCTCTAAGTAACCAGCAGGTGGCATCCACGAGTCACCTATTTCCCTCAAGTCAGTTCTCTCCAACTTTGTCTTCGTGGTGTGTGGGGGTCTGATTCTTGTGGGGTCCAATTGGTGCACCAAGTTCGGGTGTCTTTTTGGTGCTGTCCACCCTGAATGTGGGGCGTGTGTCTGAGCAGTTAGGGAGGGAGGGCATCTTTAGTAATCAAGCCTCCCAGGTGTTCCTGGAGATTTAAGGCTTTTGCAAGAGTCTAAACCTCCATTTCAGTCTTGCAATAGACTGTCTCTGCCACTGACCCACAAGTATGTGGTATTAACATAGGGTCCCTGGGTTTTCTGGATGGGTCCCTCTTCCCAGCTATGCCCTTCTAGGGCCTCTGCTGAGGGAAGGTTCTGCTATGTCACAAGTGTGTGCCATCCCTCAAGGGAAATTCTGGGCTGCCAGGCCCTGTAGGTTCATTCCCAGCCTGCTGTAAGGATGGCTCTATGGGGCATGCCAATTTCCCCCTTTTTGCACAGCTCTGCCTTCACAGCTCTGGGTTAATTAGCTGTGGGTATGCAAAAGGATTTTGCCCATGCCCAACGCTGTGATGTGTGCATGTGCCACTGGAAACACCCCCCATAACACTGGGTTTCTTGGTGTGGCTCTGGGCTGTGGCCCTGGCACTGGACAGGAGCATTCCCAGCCCACTGGGAAGATGGTTGCAAGGGGCATGGTTTCTTTCCCCTTTTGGCTAACCTCAGCCTTCCTTGCTCTGAGACAATTAGCAGCAGATGCATGAAAGGCTATCTTCCATACCAGATATTGAAGGATTCACACAGCCCTTTCCTGCTGTGCTTCACTACATGGTTCTCACTGCCATATCTGCAGCTGCTTTTGTTTTTGTTTTTGTTTTTTAAAAAAAAAGAACTAGTCTGCCTCTAAATGCCAACCCTCGGTTTCCCCATACCACAATGTGGCTGCTGGATATTCAGCAGCTTACTCACTCATTTCAGAATGCAGACTTCCTGTTACACCAAGTTCATGGTCACTGTGGATTTAGCAGCCCTTGTCCAGCTGGTGCATCACTGGAACTGGTGTTCTGGGTCACTTTCTGGCTTTTATCTAGTATTTTTCATGGAGGTGTTTTTTTTGCCATCTCTCCTAGCTGCCTTCTTAGGTTCTCCTGATTTTTCTTGTTATATCTTCCTTGACCCACTGGTTGTTTTTTTTTTAAATTCATTTTATTGAGATATATTCATATACCATGCAGTCATACAAAACAGAGTGTACATTTGATTATTCACAGTACCATTACATAGTTGTGCATGCATCACCAAACTCAATCCCTGACACCTTCATTACCACAAACACAGAAGAATAATTAAAGTGAAAAAGAGCAATTAAAGTAAAAAAGAACACTGGGTGCCTTTGTTTTTTTCCTTCCCCCATTTTTCTACTCATCCATCCATAAACTAGACAAAGGGGAGTGTGGTCAATATGGCTTTCCAAATCACATTGTCATCCCTCATAAGCTACATTTTTATACAATCATCTGCAAGACTCATGGGTTCTGGGTTATAGTTTGATAGTTTAAGGTTACTGCTAGCTACTCCAATTCACTAGAACCTAAAAATGGTTTTCTATATTGTGCATTAAAGTGCCAACCAGAGTGACCTCTCAGCTCCTTTTGGAATCTCTCTGCCACTCTAGCTTATTTCCTTTCCTTTCACATCCCCATTTTGGTCAAGAAGATGTCCTCTATCCCATGATGCTAGGTCTACATTCCTCCCTCGGATTCATATTCCACATTGCCAGGGAGATTCACTCCCCTGAGTGTTTGATCCCACATAGGGGGGAGGGCAGTGATTTCACCTGCCCAAGTTGGCTTAGCTAGAAAGAGAGGGCCACATCTGAGCAACAAAGAGGCATTTGGGAGGAGGCTGTTAGGCACAATCATAGGGAGGCCTAGCCTCTCCTTTGCAGCAAGTCTTCAGAAGGGCCAAAGACCCACTGGTTTTTTAACAGCTTGTTGTTTAGCCTCCATATATTTTTTAATTTTCTGGCCTCTGCCTGTTATTGATTTCCAGCTTCATTCCATTATGGTCTGAGAAAGTGTTTTGTATAATTTTGATCTTTTTAAATTTGCTGAGAACTGCTTTGTGATCCAACATGTGGAGTATCCTGGAGCACTTGAGAAAAATGTTTATCCTGCTGTTTTTGGGTGCAGTGTTCTGTAAATGTGTGTTAATCCTAGTTTATTTATCATATTATTGAAAATCTCTGTTTTCTTATTGATCCTCTGTCAAGATGTTCTATTCATTGAGAGAAGTGGTGTACTGAAGTCTCCAACTATTATTGTAGTAGTGTCTACTTTTACCTTCAGTGTTGTCACTGTCTCATGTATTTTGGGGCACTCTAGCTTGGTGCATAGATATTTATGATTGTTATGTCTTCATGAAGACTCTCCCTTTTATTAATATATGGTGTCCTTCTTTGTCCCTTTTATGTGTTTTTCATTTGAAGTCTAATTTGTCTGATACTAGAGTAGCTACCTTCACTCTTTTCTGATTGTTGCTTACATGAAATATCTATTTCTGACCTTTCACTTTCAGCTGGATTTTGTCCTTGGTTCTTAAATTAGTCTCTTGTAGACAGCATGTAGTTGGATTCTCTTTTTTTTAATCCATTCTGCCAATCTATGTCTTTTGATTGAGGAGTTTAATCCATTAACATTTACTGAGACTACTATAAAGGCAAATACTTTCTTCACCTATATTTTTCTTTTGGATTATATATATCTTTTTTTTTTCTTTATTTTACCCTTTTAGTTACCCTTACTGCTACTCTTCAATTCTACACTCTTCTCAAAACCTTTCTCTCCTGTCTTTTCCTATCTGTCTGTAGGGTTCCCTGTAGTATTTCTTGTAGAGTAGATCTGTTCACAAACTCTCTAGATGTCTGAATATCTGTAAATATTTTAAACCCCCCTAATTTTTGAGGACAGTTTTGCTTGATATAGAACTCTTCACTGACAGTTTTTCTCTTTCAGCGTCATAAATATGTCATATTACTGCCTTCTAACCTCTAGGGTTTCTACAGAGAAATTCACATTTAGTCTTATTGAGCTTCCCTTTTATGAAAATGGATCACTTTTCTCTTGCTTTTTTCAGAAACCTCTCTTTTACATTTGACTATCTGATTATTAAGTATCTTGGAGTAGGTCTATTTGTATCTATTCTGTTTGGGGTATGCGGCACTTGTTGGACCTATATTTTTATGTCTTTCGTAAGAGTTGGGAAATTGTCATAGATTATTTCCTCCATTATTCATCCTGCCCCCTTTCCCTTCTTTGCTCCTTCTGGACACCCATTACATGTATATTCATCCACTTCATGTTGTCAGTCAGTTCCCTATGGCCCTGCTCCTATTTTTCTTTTCTTTTCCCCATCTGTTCATTTGTGTGTAAGATTTCAAATATCCTCCCTTTTAGTTCACTAATATTTTTTTCTGCCTATTCAAGTCTGCTATTGTATGTCTCCACAGTGTTTTTTCATTTCTTCTATTGTGACTTTCATTCCCATAAGTTGTATCATATGTTTTTCCAAGCATTCCAGGATTGACAGAGGATCAAAAAGGAAACAGAGATTTTCAATAGTATGATTATGTCTTTCATCTCTTTTGCCACATTTTCTTTCAACTCATCAATTTGATTTAGAATATTTGTTTGAACATCTTTAATTATTTGTTTCAACTCCCATATTTCAGTTGAGCTTTTAGTTTTTTCCTATGACTGGGTTATATCTTCATGTATCCTGGTACGATTTGTGACTTTTTTTTCTGCTGTCCAGGCATCTGATTTTCTTAGTTTATTCTGGAGTTCATTTTCTCTCTTTTGCCTAGGGTATTCCTGTTGTATATCTTTGTTCCATATTTGTTCATCCATATCACCTAGCATTTGTCAGTTTGGCTCCACCCCAAAATCTCCCCCCAAAGCAAGTGCCTATAGCAAAATGCATCATGGATGGGTATTAGGCAATAAGCACCAAAGGAAGGTCTCTGTGTGTGTTTAAACAAGATTACTAACTCCCATTGGTGCTCTGGTCTTCACCAGCCAGCAAGACTTGGGTTTTTTCTAGGGCTCTGCTTTAACAGTTGGGCCTTCCATATTTCTTAGACAAAACAGGGCAAGGTTTCTGTGAAGGTGGTATAGACCAGCTCCAGTGGTCCTAAGATAGTGTCTGCAAAGTCTTTTAAAAGCTCTTCAATTCCCTTGCATTTTCCATCTGTCCAGCAGATGGCAGTTTGGTTAGTTAATTGTCCTCTAAAGAACTTTTGCCTCTGAGCACAGGTTGCATCTGAATATGTTGGTCTGAAATTGCAGGATTTCTGTGCTCTCACTTTGTCAGCCCAAATTGGGCTTGGTATGGGGCTTTTCCCTTACTTTACTTGTGACACTGTACTACCCCAGCTCCCCCAGTTTTCCAACCATCCCACAGGCAAGAAAACAGCTACCCATTCCTATTACTTCAGGGATGGGGGAGGGCTTTCAGGACCATGGTTAGAAACAGAGCTTCTGTCCACATTTTCTCAGATTCTTTGTCCCTCACTGACATGGGTCTTGAAATGTCCTCCCCTGTCTTCTGGGTCTCCAAATGGTGGGGGTCTGTTTCTCTGCTTTGAGAGATTTTAAGCCTGGGTCCCTGGTAGCAGGGATCCCTGCTGCTGTTTCTGTGCCCTTCTGATGGTGTGTGAGAACAAGTGAGTGGGAAGGAAGAAGACCAGGCAGTCCAGGATGGAAGATGCCTATCTGATATTTTTTCTCTTTCTTCAACTTGGCATTTGTAGGGTAATTCTCAAGTTCCTATCTTCTTAAGAGTTCAGAACAATTCAGCATTGTCTTTTTTTAATTGAATCTCTGGATGGAGGTTTTATGTAGCTGTTTCCATTGCCATGTGGATCCAAAATGCTCAGCATTCTTTTGCAGAGTCACAATATCTGGTATCTTGAAGATCCCTCAAAGGTATAAGCAGCTATCAAATTATTGATACAAATGACCTTGCTATGTCATTTTTCTTAGGTCAAAATAATCCTAATCATTCTCTAAAACATTTAGTAATGTGGAAACAATTTTTAAGAAGAATATCTAAATTACACACTTGAGGTAGTGAGTATGAATAGCTATGACCCAAAGACACACAGTTCACTATCACTTATGTAACAAGTAGAAATATACAAACAAACAGTAGATATTTACAGGAAGAGATTTCCACTTAAGAGCACAGATCAAGCATTAATTATTCTTTCAAATTTTGTATTTAAGATTTTTTAATCCAAAAATCTCTGAAACAGAAATCAAACATCTGTGGAACATTCTGCATTTGGCACTGTTAATCAACCTGTATCACAGACTATAGATGATGAGGTTTACGATCAGGGACACTCTGGAAGAAGATTTTTAAAAGATTTAAGATTTAAGATTTTTAAGATATGTGTTATTTGCCATTTGACCTAAAAGAGTGCTTAAGTCAGACATTACAAATAAAATGAACATTTACAAGTGTTGAGTTGATACAAGGGGTAAGGTTTTGTTACTGGCTTCCATAGAATGTATTCTAAGTACCACTGAAAATATATTTATATATGACCTAAACATAAAGGCAGATTACACTAGTAATGTAAGCTCTTGGCGCTAGGACCACAGACTCATGAAACAAAACCAAAAAACCTGAAGATAAGAGCCTTAGAATTTGAGGTACATCACAGAAGTATTGATAGATCACATTTAACTCTTTGAAGGGAAACCTGAATATGGTCCCAGTATGGATAGCAGAATTGATGAACCCACCTACTAGTGAGCCACCAGCTGCCTGCATGCACAGACTTGGGATGATGGTGAGCACACCCTGCACAGGGTGGTAGTTATAGTATATTACACAAGATCTGTATATCTAAACAAAATATACAGGAAAATATGCTGATGCATGCCAGGAAAGAAACTAATTTACTGTCTGTTTGAGAATTGCAATCAATTTGGGAACAGTAACTGTAACTCAGCAAAGATCAATGAGGCAAAAATTTCCTATAAAGTAGCACATTGGAGAGTGTAGCTGTGGATTGGTTACAAAGACAATATTTGAAAATTTCTAGTCATTTCTCCTAGTTAAAACACACACTCAAAAAACTCCTGAGGACTTCAAATACTGTGAAAAGGTGAGGTTTCAATGTCTGCTGATATGCTGCAACTCCTGCAGTCAAATTATAAAATGATAAGATGAAGCTAAAATCTTATTAAGAAATGGGAAGTAGTACAGATCAAAATAAATTAAGACTTTTAAGAAAATATGGCAGGTCCAGGCAAATTTATAAAACAATTTCTAATGATTTTCAAATGGATGCACAGCAAATTTCATATGATGAAACATTCAATATTTAAAAATAAGAATTCTACATAACAAAACTTGTAGAGTGAATTCAAATTTCCCTTCAAAAAGATAGCATTCCATACATTTTCTGTATTATTATCTTATAGGTAAAAGAGTAATAACTGAAAATGTTAAAGTATTTCATTGGAAAAATAATCCATATATTGTTTATTAAAAAATCATGGTGATATTTTAAGTGTTGTAAAATATACCTTGATTAAGTAGACACAACAAACAGGTATATAATGAATATTTTGTTTCAAATATATTTGTCTTGATCTCATCCACATATTAATTATAATATTAATTTTCTTTCTTTCTACATATTCTTTTATATACACATGGAAATTGTTTTGCAATACTTGTGTTTCAGTTTTCCTTATATTTTTACTTATTTATTGTTTTATGTGTTATCTATTTTGAAAAAATAATCACAGTGATTTAGAAAAATAAAATTTAATTTCATACTAATAATAAGATCCAATAATTATAAATATATAAAGCCAATTAGCAATACTTTATTGTAGAGATATATGTTTATTACCTCTATCTATCTATATCTATCAGTCTGTCTACCTATCTATCCATGTTTCTATTTATATATAGTTATCTATTATCTATTGCATGTAAGAGTGCTTGTATATGTAAGTGTGTGTGTGTATGTTATTATAGATTTCAATAATGGGTACATTTAATTTTTTCTTGTCTCTTTGAAATATATTATGAATGAATTAAGAGAAGCTTAATGGACAAAAAAATAGAAAAAAAGGTCAAGATACTGACTCATAAAGCAATTATGAATGATATCCTGAAATGCTTGCAGAAGATCAACTGAAGTATCTATATCCAGGGATAATTAATGATTGCATAAATCTTAAGAGGACAATTCCTCATTACTCATTTGAGCATGAGACATGTACTTCAATTCCAAAGACTACTAGATGTTATCCTAAATAAAGGAAAAGAAAAAATAAGAGGAGGAATACTGTGGCTATCTGTTTGTGTTTGAGTATTTATGGATTTACTCACTTGGCATGGTTGGTGCATTCAGATGTTGTTACTACCCTTACCCTCAAGTCAATTCTGAAAGTTTATTCTTTCCATATATAACTTTACTGCAGACATGAATTCTTTGTAATACCACAAATCACAGGGAAACCATAGTCACATTTCAGCCCTCCTATATAGGAAAAGACTGTTTAAGGGCATTAGATTTATGAATATACATATACAAAGGAAAATACTTCTACACATCTGTACACATTAATGAAAAACGACTTTTCATAGAAATGACTGTTGTAATATACACAATGTAATGAAGTCAAAGGGATGTGAGATCATATATATGTGTGGGTATAAGTATATATATTTGCATTCATATTTATTTACATATGTTTGTGAGTGGGTATACATATATACATGAAGGGAAAACATGGTACAATGACAAAGGAATAGAGAGATAGCAAATCTTCTAGACTTTACATATGTGATGGTTGAAGTAAATCAAATGCAGCAGAGGAAATTTTTGTGGATAAAACCTACAGAACTACAGCCATACAAAGGTAACTATTTGGAAAACTGAAGATAATAAATACATGTCAAAAAGCACTGATGCAGTAGCATATGGAACGAATAAGAAAACAGAGAAGGGGAGGGAAAATATTGCAAAATGATTATAGGTAAGGAGAACGGGACTCTTACGTTTGAAATGACATAAAAAGGATTTTAAAAAAACTTACATACTTAGTCTCAATATTTCAAATTTTAAAAATGAAGCAAATAAATAGGAGATATTGACCAAGAAAATATGAGTCCACTTATGAGAACTAAAAAGTCAGAAATTTTAAGGAATAGACTCTTTAATGCCCACTTGCATTCTTTTGGGATTTTATATGGATGAAGTGATTACCAGAATTACATATAATTACACATAAGGCATATAGTGTGAAACTTCCAAATTAGAAAAGGAGGATAGGAAGCTGTGGTAGAAAATTGCTAGAAAAACTGATTTCGATAGATTACATGAGGAAATGTTCAAGAAACTTAGTATTTCAAAAATAAGTTAGTATGTATATAGAAATTATACAAAATATGAGAGTAATATAAAAAAGATACAACTCATCTAGACCAACTTATATTTGCCTCAGAATATACATGGCTTAAAATTCAGAAATGAAATATAGTGATCCATGATAGAGCTTGAAAGATAAATATTATAGGACATGGAGGCAGAAAATATTCATCTACACCAAAATACTCATTCTTGATGAAAATATTTAACAAAAAAAGAAAGAAGAATTGAAGAACACCTACTGTGAGAAAAATTAGCACAAAAATATGTAATTCCCTTAAGCCAAAATCATAGAATAAATACACCCAAAATAGAGATTTCCTTAGATAGGGAATCTGACAAAGAAGATGGCTCTTCTGATCTTTACAATGAAAAATTGTGAGACAAGAAAAGGAAAATAAAATGTATAAAAATTCCAAAAGGAGTAAAAGTCCTCCCATTAGCAGCAGAAACAATTCTTAATGTGGAAGATACAAAATCTATACCAGGTAATATGAGGATTTTCTTTGAATAGGTTTTGAGAAGGCAGTTGTTTGCATAAAATCAGCAAAAGTGTCAAACATGTTACCCCTTGTAATAATTAGTAACTAAAGATAGAAAATAATTAAAAATTAACAATAGCATGAAATTATATATAGTATGCATGTATATATACATATGCAGATACATAGCTTTGATATAGCAGAACTTGTGGAGAAAATTAAAAATTTCATTGAGAGAAAACCAATATGATAATTTTGTAGATATCTTCCTTAGGTAAAAGTAGGAAGTAATCATATGGAAGGAGGAGGAAGAGGAGGAGAGACAAGGAAGAGGAAAAGATATAAAAATACACAAAATGGAAACTTGAATTTGACTGCATTACAATGAAGAATTTCTCTAGAAACAACACAATTCAATATTATAAACCACTTGAAAATTAGCTTCTAAGGCCTAGAAAGAAAATCTGAAGTGGAAACACAAATATCTTAGACATACCAGTATATTCTTCACCAATGGTATTGAGTGAAAATAAAATGTGTAATCACACAGTACTGCCACAAAATCAGTAGAATGGATAAATATATATCTGGATTCCCCAATTGATAATGAGGTTGTAGATCCAAGGATATGTGAATATATTGCTTACTTGTGTTCATAAGTTTGTACAAGTGCTTTGGAAAACCATTTGTTATTTTATTCACCAGCTGAGACTAGTTTAGGTTGCCATAACAAACAAACATTAAGTCAGTGCTGAGAGCCAAAATGATTATTTTCCAGTTATGATACACCTATTTTGGGTTGACCATAGCTTTGCTCCATATGATCCATATTTGAAGAGCAGGCTCATGGCAAATCCTATATATGGGATGTTATTGGTTCTCATGGCATGTTTAAAAGATACTGTAAAGAACTTCATATGTTTACCTTAAATTCACAAAAATTGTTTTGCTTGCATTGTATTGGTCATAGAACAAGTTATGTGATTCAGTCTACTATTTTTTTAATTTTTTTATTAAATTCAGTTTTATTGAAATACATTCACACACCATACAATCATCCATGATATACAATCCACTGTCCACAGTATAACATAGTTATGCATTCATCACCACAATCTATCTCTGAACATTTTCCTTACATCAGAAAGAACCAGAACAAGAATAAAAAATTAAAGTGAAAAAAAACACCCAAATCATCCCCCCATCCCACCCCATTTGTCCTTTAGTTTTTATCCCCATTCCTCCACTCATCCATACACTAGATAAAGGGGGTGTGATCCACAAGGTCTTCACAATCACACTGTCACCCCTTGTAATCTACATTATTATATAATTGTCTTCAGGAGTTCAGACTGCTGGGTTGGAGTTTGGTAGTTTCAGGTATTTACTTCTAGCTATTCCAATACATTAAAACCTAAGAGGTGTTATCTATATAGTGCATAAGAATGTCCACCAGAGTGACCTCCCAACTCCATTTGGAATCTCTCAGCCACTGAAAATATTTCATCTCATTTTGCATCCCCCTTTTGGTCAAGAAGATACTCTCAGTCCCACGATGCTGGGTCCACATTCATCCCCGGGAGTCATACTCTGCGTTGCCAGGGAGATTTACATCCCTAGGAGTCGGGTCCCATGTAGGGGGGAGGGCAGCTAGTTCACCTGTCAAGATGGCTCAGTTAGAGAGAGAGAGGGCCACACCTGAGCAACAAAGAGGTACTCAGGGGGAGACTCTTAGGCACCATTACATACAAGCTTCGACTCTCCTTTGTGGTAATGAGCTTCATAAGGGCAAGTCCCATGCTCAAGGGCTCAGCACATCAAACAGCCAGTCCCAATGTTTGTGACAACATATGCTAGGGGATCAGCATCTCAAAGTTTAGAGATAGGCCTTACAATTCAGGGGTAGAGTTAACTGCTGTAAGAGTTTACAATCTAGGGACTATTACAATTAGTGTGTCCAAGTTAGGCTATGTTCTAAGATTCAATTTTGAGTTTACACATGGTAGTTAGTCCATATTGGTGAGGCGTCATCCCTCTCACCATGTTTTCTCCAACACTTTTATTCCTATATATATATTTTCCTACAATTTTATAGAGTTATATTCACATACCATACATTTATCCACAGTGTACAATCAGTTGTTCATGGTATCATCATAAAGTTGTACATTTATCATCACAATCAGCATTTGAACATACTGATTACTATAAGAAAAATTGTTTTTTTTTTTAGCAATAAGAAAAAATGATAAAAAGAAAAATAACATGTCATACAATACAATATACTACTAAGGACAGCAAATAACACCGCTACCAAGAATACCATATTACTCCCCTATATCCCCTTCTCATATATATTTAGCATTGGTGTATTGCCTTTGTTACATTTAATGGAGGTATATTACAATGTTACTGTTGACCATAGACTCCAGTTTGCTTTGATTATGTTTTTTCCTGAATACCATCCCTTTTTCAAATTTCTACATGGTTGACATTCATTTGCTTTCCCACATGCAAAAACATTTTTATATTTGTATATTTAGTAACAGTTATTGGCCACTCCAGTTTTTGCCATGTTATACAGTCCCAGTCTTTATCATCTATCTTTACCTCTGGTGTCATACATTCTCCTATCCCACCTTGTGCCGGTTTGAGTGTATTGTGTCCCCCAAATGCCATTATCTTTGTGGTCTTGTGTGGGGCAGAAGTTTTTGGTGCTGGTTGGATTTGCTTGGAGTGTGCCCCACCCAGCTGTGGGAGATAATTTTGATGAGATGTTCCCATGGAGGTGTGGCCCCACCCATTCGGGGTGGGCCTTGATTGGTGGAGCTATATAAATGAGCTGACTCAAGGAGAGAAAAGAGAGTGCAGCTGGGAGTGATGTTTTGAAGAGGAGCAAGCTTGCTAGAGAGGAACGTCCTGGGAGAAAGCCATTTTGAGGCCAGAGCTTTCGAGCAGATGCCAGCTGCCTTCCTAGCTAACAGAGGTTTTCCGGAGGCCATTGGCCATCCTCCGGTGAGGGTACCCGAATGCTGATGTGTTACCTTGGACGTTTTGTGGCCTTAAGACTGTAATTGTGTAGTGAAATAAACCCCCATTTTATAAAAGCCTATCCATCTCTGGTGTTTTGCATTCTGCAGCATTAGCAAACTAGGACACACCTCTTTCAGCTTTACTCACAGACATCTTTGTTCAGTGTACTTACAATTCTGTGTTACCACCACACAGTATTATGCTATCTATTTCTGGATCTATGCAATCAATCCTAAACATTCTGTAGTCCTTCAGCATCAAATGGCTGATCTCTTCCCTCTTTCTATCTCCTGGTCGCCTGTGTTGTCAGCTTTTAACTCCCAAAGTTTGTTCATTAATGTCTGTTCATATTAGTGAGACCATACAGAATCTGTCCTTTTGTTTCTGGCTAACTTCACTCAACATAATGTCCTCAAGGTTCATCCACATTATTACATGATCCATGTCTTTGTTCTGTCTTACAGCTGCATAATATTCCATCATGTGTATATACCACAGTTTGTTTATCAACTCGTCCTTTGATGGACATTTGGGCTGTTTCCATCTCTTGACAATTGTGAATAATGCTGCAATAAACATCAGTTTACCAATGTCTGTTTGTGTCTTAAGTTTCAGTTCCTCTGAGTATATACCCAGCAATGAAATAGCTGGGTCATATGGCAAATCTATATTTAGCTTCCTGAGGAACCTCCATACTGTCTTCCAGAGTGGTTGCACCATTATACATTCCCACCAACAATGAATAAGTGTGCCTCTTTCTCCAAATCTTCTCCAGCACTTGTCATTTTCTGCTTTTTGGATAATGACCATTCTGGTAGGTGTGAGATGATATCTCATTGTGGTTTTGATTTGCATTTCCTTAATAGCCAGTGAAGTTGAGCATTTTTTCATATGCTTTTAAGCCATTTGTATTTCCTCTTCAGAAAAATGTCTGTTCATGTCTTTTGCCCATTTTTTAATTGGATTGTTTGTCTTTCTGTTATTGAGATGCAGGATTCCTTTATATATTTGGGATATTAAACCCTTATCTGATACGTGGTTTCCAAATATCATCTCCCATTGTGTAGGTTGCCTTTTTACTTTTCTGGCAAAGACCTTTGATGTACAAAAGTGTTTAATATTGAGGAGATCCCATTTGTCTATTTGTTCTTTTGTTGCTCGTGCCTTGGGTGTGAGGTCTAAGAAACCACCTCCTTTCACAAGATCTTTAAGATATTGCCCTACATTTTCTTCTAAGAGTTTTATGGTCTTGGTGCTAATGTTTAGGTCTTTGATCCACTTTGAGTAAATTTTGGTATAAGGTGTGAGATGGACATCCTCTTTCATTCTTTTGGAAATGGATATCCAGTTCTCCAAACACCATTTATTGAACAGGCTGCTCTTTCCCAGTTGCTTCGGCTTCACTGCCTTATCAAAGATCAGTTGTCCATAGATGCGAGGGTCTAATTCTGAACACTCAATTCGATTCCATTGATCAGTATATCTTTCCTTATGCCAGTACCATGCTGTTTTGGGCACTGTAGCTTTGTAATATGCTTCAAAGTCAGGTAGTGTGAGACCTACCTCTTCACTCCTCTTTCTCAAGACATTTTTGGCTATTCGGGGCACCTTACCCTTCCAAATAAATTTAGTTATTGGTTTTTCTATTTCTGTAAAGTAAGTTGTTGGGATTTGAATTGGTATTGCATTGAATCTGTAAATCAGTTTAGGTAAAATTGCCATCTTAACTATGTTTAGTCTTCCAATCCATGAACATGGTATGTTCTTCCATTTTTTCAGGTCTTGTTCAATTTCTTTTAGCAGTTTCTTATAGTTTTCTATGTAAAGGTCTTTTGTGTCCTTGGTTAAGTTTATTCCTAAATACTTGATTCTTTTGGTTGCTATTGTAAATGGGATTTTTTTTCTTGATTTCCTCCTCTTGTTGCACATTACTTGTGTATAGGAACACTACAGATTTTTGCATGTTGATCTTGTAGCCTGCTACTTTGCTGTATTCATTGACTAGTTCTCGTAGCTTTGCTGTAGATTTTTCTGGATTTCCTACATATAGAATCATGTCATCTGCAAATAGTGAAAGTTTTACTTCTTCCTCTCCAATTTGGATGCCTTTTATTTCTTTTTCTTGCCTAATTGCTCTAGCTAGAACTTCCAGCACAATGTTGAATAGCAATGGTGATAGTGGGCATCCCTGTCTTGTTCCTGATCTCAGAGGAAAAGCTTTCAGTCTCTCCCCATTGAGTGTGATGTTAGCTGTGGGTTTTTCATATATTGCCTTTATCATATTGAAAAATTTCCCTTCTATTCCTATCCTTTGAAGTGTTTTCATCAGGAAAGGATGTTGAATTTTGTCAAATGTCTTTTCGGCATCAATTGAGATGATCATGTGGTTCTTCTGCTTTGATTTATTGATGTGGTGTATTATGTTAATTGATTTTCTTGTGTTGAACCAGCCTTCCATACATGGAATAAATCCCACCTGGTCGTGGTGTATAATTCTTTTAATGTGCTGCTGGATTCAATTTGTGAGTATTTTGTTGAGGATTTTTGCATCTATATTCATTAAAGAAATTGGTCTATAATTTTCTATTTTTGTAGTATCTTTGCCTAGTTTTGGTATTAGGGTGATGATGGCTTCATAGAAAGAGTTAGGTAGCTTTCCCTCTCCTTCAATTTTTTTGAAGAGATTGAGCAGGATTGGTACTAATTTGTTCTTGAATGCTCAGTAGAATTCACATGTGAAACCATCTGGTCCTGGGCTTTTCCTTTTTGGGAGCTTTTTGACGACTGACTCAATCTCTTTACTTGTGATTTGTTTGTTGAGATCATCTATTTCTTTTTTTTTTTTTAATCTTCATTTTATTGAGATATATTCACATACCATGCAGTCATACAAAACAAATCGTACTTTCGATTGTTTACAGTACCATTACATAGTGGTACATTCATCACCCAAATCAATCCCTGACACCTTCATTAGCACACACACAAGAATAACAAGAATAATAATTAGAGTGAAAAAGAGCAATTGAAGTAAAAAAGAACACTGGGTACCTTTGTCTGTTTGTTTGTTTGTTTCCTTCCCCTATTTTTCTACTCATCCATCCATAAACTAGACAAAGTGGAGTGTGGTCCTTATGGCTTTCCCAATCCCATTGTCACCCCTCATAAGCTACATTTTTATACAACTGTCTTTGAGATTCATGGGTTCTGGGTTGTAGTTTTATAGTTTCAGGTATCCACCACCAGCTACCCCAATTCTTTAGAACCTAAAAAGGGTTGTCTAAATTGTGCATAAGAGTGCCCACCAGAGTGACCTCTCGGCTCCTTTTGGAATCTCTCTGCCACTGAAGCTTATTTCATTTCCTTTCATATCCCCCTTTTGGTCAAGAAGATGTTCTCCATCCCATGATGCCAGGTCTACATTCCTCCCCGGGAGTCATATTCCACGTTGCCAGGGAGATTCACTCCCCTGGGTGTCTGATCCCACGTAGGGGGGAGGGCAGTGATTTCACCTTTCAAGTTGGCTTAGCTAGAGAGACAGGGCCACATCTGAGCAACAAAGAGACATTCGGGAGGAGACTCTTAGGCACAACCATAGGGAGGCCTAGCCTCTCCTTTGCAGCAACCATCTTCCCAAGGGTAAAACCTGTGGTAGAGGGCTCAACCCATCAAACCACCAGTCCCCTATGTCTGTGATCATGTTAGCAACCATCGAGGTGGGGTAGGCCAATACCCCTGCATTCTCCACAGGCTCCTCAAGGGGGCACTACATCTTTTTTTTTCCTTGTTTTTCTTTTTTTTTTTTTAACTTTCCCTTCTTTTTTAAATCAACTGTATGAAAAAAAAGTTAAAAAGAAAACAAACATACAATAAAAGAACATTTCAAAGAGACTATAACAAGGGAGTAAGAAAAAGACAACTAACCTAAGATAACTGCTTAACTTCCAACATGTTCCTACTTTAACCCAAGAAAGTTACCTAATATAGCAACATTTCTGTGAACTTGCTCCTACTATATCCATCAGAAATTAACAGACCATAGTCATTCCTGGGCATCCCCAGAACGTTAAATAGCTTATCTGTTCTTCTTGGATTATAGTTCCCCCTTCCTTAATTGCTCTCTACTGCTAGTTCCCCTACATTCTACATTATAAACCATTTGTTTTACATTTTTCAAAGTTCACATTAGTGGTAGCATATAATATTTCTCTTTTTGTGCCTGGCTTATTTCGCTCAGCATTATGTCCTCAAGGTTCATCCATGTTGTCATATGTTTCACGAGATCGTTCCTTCTTACTGCCATGTAGTATTCCATCGTGTGTATATACCACATTTTATTTATCCACTCATCTGTTGAAGGACATTTGGGTTGTTTCCATCTCTTGGCAATTGTGAATAATGCTGCTACGAACATTGGCGTGCAGATATCTGTTCGTGTCACTGCTTTCCGACCTTCCGGGTATATACCGAGAAGTGCAATCGCTTGATCGAATGGTAACTCTATATCTAGTTTTCTAAGGAACTGGCAGACTGACTTCCAGAGTGGCTGAACCATTATACAGTCCCAACAACAATGAATAAGAGTTCCAATTTCTCCACATCCCCTCCAGCATTTATAGTTTCCTGTTTGTTTAATGGCAGCCATTCTAACCAGTGTTAGATGGTATCTCATTGTGGTCTTAATTTGCATCTCTCTAATTGCTAGTGAAGCTGAACATTTTTTCATGTGTTTCTTGGCCGTTTGTATTTCCTCTTCAGAGAACTGTCTTTTCATATCTTTTGCCCATTTTATAATTGGGCCAACTGTACTATTGTCTTTGAGTTGTAGGATTTCTTTATATATGCAAGATATCAGTCTTTTGTCAGATATATGGTTTCCAAAAATTTTTTCCCATTGAGTTGGCTGCCTCTTTACCTTTTTGAGAAATTCCTTTGAGGTGCAGAAACTTCTAAGCTTGAGGAGTTCCCATTTATCTATTTTCTCTTTTGTTGCTTGTGCTTTTGGTGTAAAGTCTAGGAAGTGGCCGCCTAATACAAGGTCTTGAAGATGTTTTCCTACATTATCTTCTAGGAGTTTTATGGTACTTTCTTTTATATTGAGATCTTTGGTCCATTTTGAGTTAATTTTTGTGTAGGGGGTGAGGTAGGGGTCCTCTTTCATTCTTTTGGATATGGATATCCAACTCTCCCAGCCCCATTTGTTGAAAAGACCATTATGACTCAGTTCAGTGACTTTGGGGGCCTTATCAAAGATCAGTCGGCCATAGATCTGAGGGTCTATCTCTGAATTCTCAATTCGATTCCATTGATCTATATGTCTATCTTTGTGCCAGTACCATGCTGTTTTGGCAACTGTGGCTTTATAATAAGCTTCAAAGTCAGGGAGTGTAAGTCCTCCCACTTCGTTTTTCTTTTTTAGAGTGTCTTTAGCAATTCGAGGCATCTTCCCTTTCCAAATAAATTTGATAACTAGCTTTTCCAAGTCTGCAAAGTAGGTTGTTGGAATTTTGATTGGGATTGCATTGAATCTGTAGATGAGGTTGGGTAGAATAGACATCTTAATGATATTTAGCCTTCCTATTCATGAACATGAAATATTTTTCCATCTTTTAAGGTCCCCTTCTATTTCTTTTAGTAGAGTTATGTAGTTTTCTTTGTATAGGTCTTTTACATCTTTGGTTAAGTTTATTCCTAGGTACTTGATTTTTTTAGTTGCTATTGAAAATGGTTTCTTTTTCTTGAGTGTCTCTTCAGTTTGTTCATTTCTAGCACATAGAAACATTACTGACTTATGTGCATTAACCTTGTATCCTGCTACTTTGCTAAATTTGTTTATTAGCTCTAGTAGCTGTATCGTCGATTTCTCAGGGTTTTCTAGATATAAGATCATATCATCTGCAAACAATGATAGTTTTACTTCTTCTTTTCCAATTTGGATACCTATTTCTTCTTGAGTTAATGTTGGTTGTTTATGCTTTTCTAGGAAGTTGTGCATTTCATCTAAGTTTCCTAGTTCATTAGCATATAGTTGCTCATAGTATCTTCTCATTATCTCCTTAATTTCTGCAGGGTCGGTAGTTATATTTCCTTTCCCATTTCTGATTGCATTTATTTGCATCTGGTCTCTCTTTTTTTTTTGTTAGCCTAGCCAGTGGTCCATCGATTTTATTGATTTTTTCAAAGAACCAACTTCTGGTTTTGTTGATTCTCTCTATTGTTTTCCTGTTCTCAATTGCATTTATTTCTGCTCTAATCTTTGTTATTTCTTCCCTTCTGCTTGCTTTGGGGTTAGTTTGCTGTTCTTTCTCTAATTCCTCCAGGTGAGCAGTTAAGTCTTCAATTTTTGCTCTCTCTTCTCTTTTAATATAGGCATTTAGGGCAATAAATTTCCCTCTCAGCACCGCCTTTGCTGCATCCTATAAGTTTTGATAAGTTGTGTTTTCATTGTCATTTGCCTCGAGGTATTTACTAATTTCTCTTGTAATTTCTTCCTTTACTGACTGGTTTTCTAAGAGGGTGTTGTTTAGCCTCCATATGTTTGTGAATTTTATGACCTTCTGCCTTTTATTTATTTCCAACTTCTTTCCATTGTGGTCTGAGAAAGTGTTTTGTATAATATCAATATTTTTAAATTTGTTGAGACTTGCTTTGTGACCAAACATGTGGTCTATCCTAGAGAATGTTCCATGAGCACTTGAGAAAAAAGTGTATGCTGCTGTTGTTGGATGTAGTGTTCTATAAATGTCTGTCAAGTCTAGTTCATTTATCATAGAATTCAATATCTCTGTTTCTTTAGTGATCCTCTGTCTAGATGTTCTATCCATTGATGAGAGTGGTGTATTGAAGTCTCCAACTATTATTGTAGAGGAATCTATTTCTCCTTTCAGTGATCGCAGTGTTTCCCTCATGAATTTTGGGGCATTCTTGTTTGATGCATAAATATTTATGACTGTTATGTTTTCTTGATGAATTGACCCTTTTATTAATATATAGTGTCCTTCTTTGTCTCTTTTAATTGTTTTGCTTTTGAAGTCTAACTTGTCTGATATTAATATAGCTACTCCCACTTTTTTCTAGTTGTTGTTTGCATGAAATATCTTTTTCCAACCTTTCACTTTCAGTCTATGTTTGTCCTTGTGTCTAAAGTGAGTTTCTTGTAGACAGCATATAAATGGTTCCTGTTTTTTAATCCATTCTGCCAGTCTGTGTCTTTTTATTGGGGAGTTTAATCCATTTACATTTAGTGTTATTACTGTAAGGGCAGTACTTTCTACTACCATTTTGTTTTTTGGAATTTATATGTCATATCTTATTTTTTCCTTTCCTTTTACCTTTCCTGATAATCTTCATTTCTGCACTCTTCTCCAACTCTCTCTCTCCTGTCTTTTCCTATCAGCCTGTAGCACTCCCTTTAGTATTTCTTGTAGTGCCAGTCTCTTATTCACAAACTCTCTCAGTGTCTGTTTGTTTGAAAATGTTTTAATCTCTCCCTCATTTTTGAAGTAAAGTTTTGCTGGATATAGAATTCATGGTTGGCAGTTTTTCTCTTTCAGTATCTTAAATATATCATGCCACTGTCTTCTTGCCTCCATGGTTTCTGCAGAGAAATCTGTACATAGTCTTATTGACCTTCCCTTGTATGTGATGGATTGCTTTTCTCTTGCTGCTTTCAGAATCCTCTCTTTGTCTTTGACATTGGACAATCTGACCAGTAAGTGTCTTGGAGTAGGTCTATTGGGATCTATTCTATTTGGGGTATGTTGTACTTCTTGAATCTCTAATTTTCTGTCTTTTATAAGAGTTGGGAAATTTTCAGTGAATATGTCTTCTATTACTCTTTCTGCCCCTTTTCCCCTCTCTTCTCCTTCTGGGATACCCATAACATGTATATTTGTGTGTTTCATGTTGTCACCCAGCTCCCTAAGACCCTGCTCATATTTTTCCATGTTTTTCACCATCTGTTCTTTTGTGTGTATGAATTCGAATGACTTGTCTTCCAGTTCACTGATCCTTTCTTCTGCCTGTTCAAATCTACTGTTGTGTCCCTCCATTGTGTTTTTCATCTCCTCCATTGTGGCCTTCATTCCCATGAGTTCTGCCATTTGTTTTTTTTTAAGTTTATGAATTCTTCTTTATGGTCATCCAGTGTCTTCTTTATATCCTTCAGCTCTTTTGCTTTATCTTCCTTCATTTCATCAAATTTATTTAGCATTAGTTGCCTCCACTCCTGTGTCTCAGCTGAGCTATTAGTTTGTTCCTTTGGCTGGTCCATGTTTTCGTGTTTCCTGGTATGGCTTGTTATCTTAAGTTGTCTAGGCATCTGATTCTCTTGATTAGTTTATTTTGGAGCTTGTTTTCTGTCTTTTACCTAGTGGTTTTCTTGTTGGTTGGCTTTGTTTTCTGGCCTCTGTTATTCAGTTCAACTTATTCTAGACCTCTGACTTAGGTTCTATTTAATTGATCAGAATTTTTCCCCTCTTGTTTTTTCTGTTTCTTGCTCTGCCTCTATGTAACCTTTTTGTGAGTGGGTCTCCTCAGATATGGTCGACCCTAGTCAGATTTTCCCAGTCTAGTGAGGCCCAGGTCTCATTGGGAGGGTATGGAGTTTTCCTGAGAATGAGACCCTCCTATGAGGCCTTTAGAATTGGTGCTTTTTCTCTCCTGTCCAGCAGGTGGCGCTGGCCAGCCCTCAGCTCCCCCACCAGTGTAAGGAGGTGTGGAGCCTTTAGTTTTCCTGGTAACTCTGATCCTGTCAGGGTCGTGGCTGACTGAAGCTGGAATCTGAATTCCAGCCCCTGGGGTCTGAATTCCCAGAAGGAGGACTGCCAGTTGAGCCGGACCTCCCTCCACTCTCCCAGTCCTCAGAACTCCAGTTGTCTCTCAGGGGCACTATTCCCTTCTCCTCTCTCCTCTCTGGGGCCTCTCCAGGTAGATTCCTTGGTCAGCCTGAGTTGCCAATTAAAGACAGGGGTGGAGGCCTTCAGTAGTGTATACGGAATTCAGAGACACTGTGGGTATTCTGTCTCCCCTCAAGCCCAGCCTAGTCCCTCAACCTGGGCTTTCTGATAGAAAATAACAACATATATTACTTTTAGATTTAAAAAAAAAACAGTAGAAAAGAAATCAAGAAAAAGAAAAAAGGGGGAAAAAAAAAAAAGAGTCTCTTTTAAAAGTCTTTCCCCAGCCTGGAAGTTTTGTCAGTGTCAGAATAGAGCATTTAAAGATATGCTTTGGGCTATTGTCTGATAATTACTCTCCAACAGCTTCAGTTCCACCCCTGCTGGGGGCTATTGAAATGCAAAAAGATAAGGGATCAGTGAGAAGCCAGAATGGAGAAAATGTAAGGGGAAAAAAAATGGCTTTTTTGGACTCTGGGAATGGGTGCCCGCTTTTACGTGCCCCCACTTCTTGGAGCCCAGCCCTTCTTTAGCACCCCAGCTCCCAAAATTAGTTAATTAATTTGTTAATTAATTCTGCAGTTGAGGCTGGGTTGAGCCTCCCTTCTTGCCCTCAGCAGATTGCTGTTTTTTGGTCCCCCCCCCCCCTTTCAGGGAGCCTGCAGCAAGACAGTCTGTGAGGTCTGGGTGGGGAGGGGCGCCAGATCCCTGGTCCGGGGAACTTACAATGTTCGCTGCGATCTCAGCTTTTCCTCCAATTCCAGACTTGTGTCCAATGTGTGACTGGTTACTGGAGACCCCGAAAACACTGTTTCATATAGTTCTTGGGTAATTGCCAGCTGCTGTAGGGGAGAGACGAAATTCTGCTCCTCAGCTCTCCGCCATCTTGCCCCGCCTCCTCAGTCTACTATTAATGAATGGTGGCTATATTTTCCTATCTTGAAAAGAGTACTGCAGAGAGGGCCACCTCAGAAGGGATGTGGGATATTTTGAATCATAGTTCAAATGAGATACATTGTGGATACACTAGCTCTGTCCTTGCATGTCCAGTCAGAATCATGATTACCTGTAAGATGGAAGAAAAAGCTATGAAAAGAGAGAGAAACACAGCAAACTCCTAGGATCCTGGAGTTTTTACATTATTTTGAGGCCATTTTTATAATTAATCATTGCAATCTAAATGTGATTTGGAAAATAACTGGTTCTTCCTACTCAATGAATAGTTTATAGCCAGAGTACCCTGCTGAATATTGATTAAATTTAGTGCTAAAGCTTTGTTCAACTAACTGATCAAATATATGTTGATGTTTATTCACTTCCTTTAAGTTACTATCTAAACTTGAATCATTTTTGGCCATGTTTACTGAAATATATTGATTCTAATTTTATCAGTATGCCTATCCTGGAATGTGCAAACTTCCTTAAGTTAAAAAGAAATCAATCATAAGAAACTGTCATTTTATTTCACTTCTTTAGTTGATATCCAATTTCTAAGTCTTCAGTATACAATGCTACTGTATAAATAGTACATCTACAGATTTGCTCCCTTAGAAAAACAATATGTGACAGAGATAATGTGTGGTAGTTTCATTAATCAATACTTTTCAGTTAATAGTGATTGGCCAGTTGGATATTCATAGACAATAAAAAATAAATTTCACTCCTACCTCTCACTAAACAGAAGTGGTAAAGATAAAAGGTCAATATACAAAAGTCAAAACTCTAATGACTTTAGAGACTAACAATAGATAATGCCTTCATGGTACCAGGCTGTCATGTATTTCTTGTCTTTCTCATATAAGATACAAAATGCAAACCACAATAGAAAAAAAATGACAATTTTATTATAATAGAGTCAAGAATTTCTTTTCCTCAAAGGATGTAGAAAAACTCAAATGTTATATAACAAAACAGGGAAATGTATCTGTCAAAAATAATGTAGACAGGAATTTCACAGAAAAGAATTCCAGACTAACATTAAAGGATCTTAAACTTTAAAACATAGCCCATACACATACATATACATATGCATATGTATACACACGTATACACGTATATTTATTAAGCACATTAAAAACATTTGAAATATCTGAAAATATGAAGTATGGATCAGCAAGTTGAGAAAAAACTCTCAAACATTAGTGATGTGTTTATTATTTGGTACAAAATCTTTAGAATATAGTGTAGCCTTGTTTCAATAGGCTTAGTCTATGTTACTGTTGAATGAACTCCCAAAATTCAGTGAAGATTTACTTATTCAGGATTCTTGTCCATTTTTTGTTGGCCAGAGCCCTTCACTGTGGAACCAAAGCTGATGGAGAACCATACACCCAAGTGTCAAATGGAAAACAGATTATGGCAAAATAAGCCAGGTCTTTAATTCACACTGTTCTTTCCTTTGCCATTTTTATCAACTAAACTGATACATGGTCAAACTTTGTATCACTGGGGTATTGGAGCACTGTGATCTTATAGGGAGGAGTACTATAGGAGGGTTAAGTTTAATTGAGTCTACCTCAAGCACAGTCTATTAAAATGATAGATTTGTATAAACTACACACAGTGGGCATGCATTATGAGCAAAGACAAATTTTTTTCTATTTTTGGCCTTAAGCATTGGGAAATATTTTTTTCTGCTAAATGTTGTATTTAATCCTTTAAAAATTGTCTCACTCTATCTATTTTCCTTTCCAACAGTTATAGTCTAGTTTAATTTCTCCCCTATGGGAGAATAAGTGCATTGTCTCTATGCTTCTGGAACAAGGTTGTGCCGCCTTAACTGCTCAATATTTGAGAAGTAGCTTCTGGTTAGCATTTGGCAATACTGAAGATTCATGCCCAACCATGGGATAAAAAGTGACTGTATGATGAGAGCTGACATCATGAGCTGGGTTTTATAATCCACTTATTCAAAGAGGGTTTTGTCCTTTCTGCTGTAAAAAAAAATTAAACTTTAAATTTCCTCATTTATAACAGCATGGGTAAGGATGCTATTTCTACACTTGGACACAAAGATCAAAAAATACCTGAAGATATGACTGTTACATGTTAATATAGGAAAAACTTGGAAAATAAGGGCTTCAGGACAAGTTCACATACTCTTTAAACTTGAGTTCCTGTGGGCATGTGACTAAAATTTAACAGAAATTCCACCGATCTGTCACAGCCCAAGAGGGCTTTGCCAGTTGAAAGACCAAAGAATACACTGAGCAGATTTTGAAACATGAACTTTATTCAGGGCTTACCTGTAGGCAGGCAAAAAATAAAACAGCTTTTCTCTTTGCTGGATGGTTACAGCATTCAGCAGGGACGTTGCACAATCAAGCTAACTGGTCAAGCTGGTTTTGCAGGCTTTCTAGACAAAGATATTCTCATGATCCATTATGTTGTGCAGGAAGGGACAGGTTGGTTTTTTGTTTTTCTGTAGATTTCAATAAGATTGATAACATCTAAGGGGGCTCAGAAAGGAGGTTATCTATCTGGTTTACACAGTTCAGCTACCCATTGTTTTCAGGACACGAAGGTGGTACATAAAACATTAACTGGCCTAGGTCATGCAGGCTGCTGAGCTCCAAGCTTCTCAGGCCCCCAAGTTAGGCTTGAAGCTGTTACACAATGTATTCAAGATTAAATAATCATGTCCGTGATGTAGCTCTTCTTAAAATCTTTGATAGACTTTTGTTCCAAGATAATAACACGTATCCATCCTCTCAATGAAGACACCATAAGGATAATTGTTAAGAAATAAAACTTAAGTTCATCAATGATGAAGATAATTAGAAGGTATTCATAAACTGGTCTTTACATATTTTGAAGGCAAGATTTGCAAACTAGTTATCTAAGGAGAAGCGACCTTATATAAGAAAGAAGGATGACTCTTTTGGACATCTTAAAATCAGAAATTTTAAGTATTTGGCAGAGGTAAAGAATATATAATGCTGAGACCTGGTATGCTGATTTAGATTTTGCTTAGCCTCATCATATTAACACCCACAGTATTCAGCCTTCAGTTGGCTGCTGTGTGCACAGGCTTAAAATATGTAAGGTTGCCTCTCTATTGACATAGAAACTGAGGAAATTGTTGGGGAAGCGATGGGAAGCTTTTATGGATTGGAGCCTGAGAGGAAAGAGACCTGCTACATGGCACTGAGGGGACCAAAGGAAATTGTGATAGCTCTACTCCTACATTTCATTAAACAAAATCTCAACAGCCATTTAGCTTCGAGGTATGGAGAAACTAAGCAGCTTTTAGTTGACTTATTCAGAATTTTAAAGGATCTTCTTAAAGTGACAAAGCATAGAAAGATTCAAGATTTTGAATAAGAAAGAAGTCAAACTTTTCAAATGCTTCTAAATGCACTGAGACAATTAAGGGAGCAGTAAGAAATTTTAAAACATCCACTTAATATATTCAAAGAGAAAAAGAGTGATTTTGCATCTGTATTTTGCTATTAGAAAATAAACCACTGACAAGAATTCTAGAAGGTTTAGAGAAATTATACATATATATTTATATAATTTGAATCATTGAAAACATCATTTAAGATAGTTTAAAGAGATTTGAAGGTCATTTATCATAATATATTATTAAAATACAAATACTTAGAATATATGCAAGCAATAAATGATTGTATTAATATTGAGATAAAAATGAATTTGGCTTATTGCTTCATGTTACTTGATCTATTTTCTAGTGTCGTTTCCTTTCAGTCTGAAGAATTTACTTTAGCATTGTTTATGGTGCAGATCTAGTGTTGACAAACTACCCACAGATTTTGTTTATCTTGGAATGTCTCAATTTCTCCCTCAGTTTTGAATGACTGTCTTGCTAGGTGTCATATTTTTAGTGGGCAATAATTTCCCTTTAGTATATTTAATATTTTCTTCCATTGCCTTCTTGCCTCCATGGTTTCTGTTGAGAAACTGGCATTTCATCTTATTGAGACTCCTTGTATGTAACACATTGCTTCTCTATTGTGGCTTCCAGAATTCTCTCTTTATATTTGACATTCAAAGTTGTAATACAATTACTGCAGCATGGGTCTATTTGGGTTTATCCTGTTTGGACTTTGTTGAGTACCAGGCATGTGTATATTCATGTCTTTCACTAAATTTTGGAAGTTTTCAGCCATTGTTTCTTTGAGTATTCTCTCTTCCCCTTGCTTCCTTCTTTCTTTCCTTCCCTCCTTCCTTCTTTCCATCCTTCCTTCCTTCCTTCTCCTTCTTGGATTCCCATGGAAGGGATTTATTTTTGTGCTTGATGGTGATCTATAGATTCCACAGGTTCTGTTCAGTTTTTTCTTTCTTCTCCTCCTCACAATGATTTCAATTTTCTCTGAGTCTCTTATGTCTTCTGACAGCTCCAGTCTGCTGTTGAACACATCTAAGGAATTTTTAACTTCTGTTACTGTGATTTTCTGCTCTGGTTCCTTTTCATAATTTCCATCTCTCTAGTGATATTCTCTTTGGGTTCATCCATCATTGTCCTTACTTCTTTTTTGTTTCTTTCTCCATGTTTCCCTTTAATTCTTTGAGGATATGTAGTACCATTTTTTGAAGTCTTTTTCAGGTATGCCCCAAGTCTGGTCCTCCTCACTGATGGTTGCTAATGCTTTAATCTTCTCATTTGCCTGGGCCATTGCTTCCTGTTAACTTATACACATTGTAACCTTTTATTTGAAACCTATGTATTTTGAGATTTTAGTGAGATATTGCTGGAATTTAGACTCTGAGGCATCAGTTCTGTTAGCTTTTGTATAGCTAGCATTATGGCAGAGCTTTCCTTGAATGTCAGGAATTAACAAAAACAAAACAACTTTCTTAGTCTTTGCCGATTGAACTGTGCAAGAATACTCCTTAAGAGCTTATCCATATAGTGAACTGCTGTCCCACAGTGTTATGTAGACAGCAAGTTCTCCAAATTGCCTCTAAATGAAGTAAAAGTTCTGAGACAGAGAGTCCCTCAAGCCACCACCTGATACATTGGTCCAGGCATACATGCTTCCAGTATGTGCACAAGGCCTACTCTGCTCTCCATGGAACCAGGACCAGGGATCCACCACAGGAGCTCAGGCCAGCTCTGTGCCTAGCCAGTGAGGGGTGGCCCACGGATGAGCCAAGGTGCCATGAGATCCTTCTACTTTTAAGATACCTTTTACTTGGTTTGATACTCACCTCACTCCTGCAATGCTTTACCTGCTGTCTGGAGTTTTAGAAAGGTCCTTCCATCAATTCTTGCTAGTTGTTCAAAGTTTCTGAGGGGAAATAGAGTCCTGTTGTGTCTCAGTCCACTATCTTGAATGGGATCATGATTATTATTTTTGATGACAATAGGCTTTTTATTCATTACTTGCTTTTATAATAAATATTAGTTATTCAGCCATAATGAGCCTTATGTGTCCATTTTACCAGTTGCAGAATGAAGGTTGCAGTTAAATGAGCACAAGTTCCTTAAGGCTAAACATTTTCTATTTATGGTTTCCAAGAAAAAGCAGCCTTTGTGCATTCAATTTTGAGAGTTAAATAGGTTAATTACTTTACCATCAGAATGCTTGCTCATCATTTGTCAATAAGAAAATAAAACTATTTCCATATTTAGGGGATATGTTTTTATATCTTTTGGTGAGAAAATCATATATTATAAACAATATTTGATATTTTGTATGCAAAATCCAATTATACTTGCTACATCTCACTCTACTCTCTAACTTCATCATTGTAGAAATACTGAATGAATTGGGCTAGATATGTACCTATTCAGTCAGATCACAGCAAGAAACAAACAGATTAGAAAGAATGTAGTGTGTTGAGGGCCAGGCTTTTATAGCCTACTTTTCAATGAAGAAAGCAACTTTAACACAGATCTCTGTGCTATATCTTCATTGTGTCCTTAATTACTCTGCAGAAGTATCTCAATTTTAATCCCTTTTTAATACTGTGCAGATATTGTAGAAAGGTGAATGCAAAGAGAGTGATTTGAATGGATTTCTCTAATTCAAAACACTCAGTATTCTCTTCCAGGATGGCAGTGTCCTGTAACTTGAAGTTCTCTCAAATGTAAGAGCACTTGTTATAGGACTCACCAGTGAGCTCCTCCATATGGTAACATTCTATAGGAAAGCCCCAAATTATCCTAAACCTTATTCAAGCACTTTAACAATGTGGAAAATCTTTTGCAGAAGAATGTGTGAGTTACACAAGTATATGGAGTTGGAAAAATTGGAAGCAGATGTATAGGCTCACTATTAAACAAGAAACAACAAAAGAAATATAGAATTAAAAAAGCCTGGAAACTTAACATGGGTATATTCAAATTTAGAACACATATCAAATATAAATCAAGTTTCATTCAAATATTTTTTTAAGATTTTTTAATCAAGAAAAACCCTGCTTGGGAACACAAAATATCTGTGAAAACATTCTGCCCAGGGCAATGTTAATTTCTCTGTTCCTCAGACTATAAATGACGGGGTTTATTAATGGGGGCACCATAGTGTAGAACATGGCTGAGAGAAGACTTTTAAGAGAGGCTTTATTGGCAATGGGACCTAAGATAGCAGTCACCCCAGAAATTACACACAAAATGAGAATTGCCAACTGTGGAGTACAAGTGGATAAGGCTTTGTAACGGGCTTCCACAGAATGCATCCTAAGCACCATTGAAAATATATCAACATATGACTTAACCATAAAGGCAGAACATACCAGTGCAATACAAGCACTTAGAACTAAGGTCATAGACTCAGAAAACTGAACATCTGGAGATGAGATCCTCAAAATTTGAGGTACATCACAAAAATATTGATTGATAATATTGGATTCTGTAAAGGGAAGCTTGAATAGGACACCTGTATGCATAGCAGAGTGGATGAACCCACTTGCCCATGAGCCACCAGCTGCCTGTGTGCACACACAGGGGGTGATGGTGAGCCCATAGTGCAGAGGGTGGCAAATGGCAACATAGCGGTCATAGGACATCACCACAAGGAAGGACAGCTCTGTGGATACAAAGAAGATAACCAGGAAAATCTGAGCAGCACATCCTGGGAGAGAAATCATTTTACTCCCTGTAAGACAATTCACAATCGATTTGGGCACAGTAACTGAAATGCAGCAAAGGTCTATGATAGATAGATTGCCAGTAAAGAAGTACATTGGAGAGTGTAGGTGTGGGTTGGTTACAATTACAGTAACAGTTAGAAAATTCCCTGTCAGGGCTCCCAGGTAAATCACTAAGAACAGCAGACCTTGCAGGACTTGCAGCTCTTCGGAGGTTGAGATATCCATAAGGAGGAACTGTGAAAATGGTGAGATTGTCCATGTTTTTGAAAATGTTTCCAACTCCCTGTAATCAAAGTATAAAAAGATGAGAATATACTAAAAGCTCAGTGCAGATGATCCATATTAATCACAAATAAAATGTCACCATTGATATTAACATGTGGCTTCTCATAAGGAATTGAGCTTTGAGAAATGGACAAAAGTATTTTGAAACCAATGAAACGTTTCCCTTTCCATTTTCTTTGATAACTCTGCTCTTACATGTTAATTTCAATATTCATAGGATCAGACAATCTAAGTATATTAAATGATCTAACATGAGGTCCATGAAACTTTTAGTTATTGGGTCATTCATCTCTACACTATTTCAGTAAAATATCTTTTCAAACTTGACCTGGGCATATTCAGTTATTATTTTCTCATTTTCTTCATTAGCAAATGGTCATCTCAGATATGCTCTGTAAGAGAGCCTCTGCATCAGCACGTATGTTTGAACATTGAACTGCTATTCTCTTCTTGGACCAGGTGCCTGGGATGTTCACTTAGATCTCCCAGGTTTAGGGCAGCTAACTTAAAATCAATTTCTGTAACACAGTTAATAAGTGCTCCTGATATTCTTCTCATAATGGTTTTAATCCAAAGGTGACTAGATGATATTGTGTCACTGCTCTTTCATTTCAGTTTTTCTATAAGACACGAGTATGAGCCCTTGTTTTCCTTCTTTGAAGCAAGAGCCATAAAATATTTGATTCTATTAGAATCTAATTGATTACAGTTTCCTGTGGCAGTGTGTACCAGAGTTCCCTTGCTGTCTCTCTCTCACCTGCACACAGTGTTTAAGAAAAGCATCCTACCTGATATTACTCTTTTTCAAAATATCCTTCCTTCCATCAGTCATTGATTCCAATATTTGATGAAGACCTAAATTTCTTTCCAGGTATCTTGCTTACAAGCATTTCTAGATTTCATCAAATTCTCCTTATTCAAAATAACTACTGTAACCACAGCTATGTTACTTTTGCTTATCTTGAAACATACTGAAGCACAGGGAAGTCCTATTTCAGTCTTAATTATATTTTACATTCTAAAACTCATTATCTTGAAAGTTCTCATTTCAGAACTATTTAATTTTATATGTGGAAAACATAGAATGAAGTAATAAGCATAAAAATGTTAGAAATTGTATTTTTATTAATCCTTTATATATATATGTAATTGATTTGTAAATAAAAATTTGTATACAATGGCTAGCATTTTATGTAGATAATAATGTTTTACTTTCTTTGATTATGTTCATATGAATTTCAAACACTTTTGCAATATATTTTGGTTGTTTCTCTATAATAATCTGTTTAATTATGAGTGTTTTTCCATCATCCTCAATTATATGAAGAAGATAATGTCTTTCAAACAGAGATTGTATTAAATGTCAAAAACAATGCTCAATGACTACATTGATACTATTTAACTGTTAGTTTTTGGACATAACCAAACTTCCATATGATTTTTTAAATTTCCTTTTTCAAAAGTATACATTGATATTGATCCTAACAAGTCTCATTCCTATCATCCATCTCTTTAGATTGCATTTTTCTGCTTGGTCTGTCCAAATCCTCCAGTTTACCTATGATACAGTTATCATACATATTCTACTTCAGTGTAAATCATGATGGTTAAATACATCTGTAGTCCTGGTTGTAAGAAGAAGAGTGAGCTCAAGGTTGTATCCCTGTTCCTTATTACTTCGGGGATATTTAGACATTAAAATGGGGGAAAACGGGTAGTATCACTCATTTGATACCTATCCCTCATAATTGTTAAACACATGAAATACAATATTTAATAAAAATCTGTATAGGGCATATCTAGTTCCTAATATCTGACAAATAAATATAAGAATTTGTTCATAAGTAAAAACTTCACTGGATATCTTAACCTATCCATTGATATATCAAGGAATATTTTTATTTATGAAGATTGATTTCCATGAAATGCTATGGTAACTCATTGTTACTGCTGAATTTCTTAGCTATACTTCACAATCTATTTCAAGTAATATTTAATTCATAGTGTTTGTGCTAGTTCAATACCTTAGAAATTTCTGTATCATTAAATTTTTAGTATTTGATATACAGTCTATATATCACATACATATCACCAGTTACCATTTTAAACTAATCACATATAACAAAGGCAGTATAAAAACTCTCTGATTATCAATTTATAATATGAAGCAAGAATAATGATCTTGAGACATCACAGCTATGTCAGTGAATTTTTTCATTAGCTACTTGAAAGAAACACATAAATTAAAACATACAAATATACCTGAGAAATGAGGAAACACATTTATCTTCTTTAACATGAATGTTACTTTTTTACAGTTATAAAGACTGTAAAATTTGTGATCCTGCCTTGTTCTTCCCTGAATAAAATTCAAGGAGTGACTTCTCAGGGAAATTAATATTTATGTGTAATCATAGGCACAACTGTGCCTTTAGATTCTTTATAAACTTGAGTATGCTTTTGGAAGGACACAAATGGGCCATAAAAACCTCTCAAGAGCCTGGGGAACTAGTGGTTTCATCCTGTAGAGAGGGCAGTTTTCTTTCAACTCCTGATTGGTAAGATTCTTTGGCTATACTCTTGAGATTAAAGTTGTAATAGTGCTTATTAGCAGTAAATTTAGCAATGAATATTTTTTGTTAATGAAAGAGAAGTATTCTAAACATTTCATAATCACTGGTGATTCAATACATTTTCAATCTTATATCAGATTAAAAATATAATTTTTTACATTGCAAGATATCATTAAATCATGCAAACCCAATAAAATTGTATTTTCTATGGGTTTGGATTAACATTATAGCAGAAAGGAAAATCATATCCTCTCTAAAATTTCTATACCTTGAAAAACAAGAAAAATTGACCAGTAGTTATTAAATTAAAGAAAATGGGATACATTTTAGAATGGACTATACAAAGAAAGCAAGGTTGTTTCACCATGTGGGTCTCTTACCAAAAGTTCTTTGAAGAGATCCTCACAAATGGGATATGACAGAAATGTTATGTTCACCACAGATTGTGAGTTACTACCCCTAGAAGCAGATGGGAAGAAAGTTGCTCATTTATCTTTATTCTTAAAATTCTTATTAATAACTGCCAATCAGGAAAGTATCAGAATATGGGAGAGGCTAAGAAGCTCTAAGGAATGTCTTGGAATGAAGGCTCAAAAATAGAAGTCTCCACATACCCCTACAAGAAATCAACACAATTATTAAATTGGCAGGGGATGTTTGGTGATTAGAAGAGTTAAATCCATGAAAACAGAAATTCTCCTTGACTTGTGTAGGACATTTTTTACTATGCCAGTTCTGGGAACCCTCAGCAGGGGTTTCACAAAGCCTGCGCAGATCTTTACCTACTTTTATAATCACTCCATGTTTTCATTCTTTGTATGTGTATTTTAGGCAACAAAAAAACACAAAATTCTGAAGGATTGCTCAGTTTGATAGAAGCTACAAAAATTCTCTGATATGGCAAGAATAATTCAAAGGGAATACATGGAGGCACTGGGCATATTTGCAATCTAGAGATGAGTATGAGGATAAATTATGGCCAGATACCTAATAAAGCTGTAGTACTATTTTCATGGAAATATAGCACTCAAAAGAAGGGAGAGATAAGGCAAAATAACATGCAAAATATATCACCTGAGATTCTTAGAAATATTGCAGAAAACAATTTAATAGAATTTACATAAAACATCTTTTCTTAGGCTTTTTGCTTCTGGGGCACTTTACACTTTAAAGAACTACTGAAAATCCTTAACAATTTATAATTGTGTGGTTTATATCAATAGAAAAATAACATTAAGAATGAAATGATACATGTTTAAATAATTGTATAAATTATTAAAAATAATAATTCCCTATATTTTAATGAATGTATATATTTCAAAACTATGTCATTTTTTGACACACACAGTTACTGCATATCTTTACCTGTTTTTGGGGGGCTCTGAAGGAGATGGCTCTGCCACTTTGTGGCAGTTGTTCAAATATTCTGTTGGGCAACAGATCCCTGGAGAATGTCACATCACTTTCTTCATTGACTGGAAACCCTCTCTTCATTTTTGATGGAATATCTGTCAAGCACCAAAGTCTGAGTAGCTGTAATTTGTTTGTCAGTAATAAGCCTTACTTAATTCCTAATATTAGTCATTTTAATTGTCCTTTATTATTGATAAAGTTAGGCAAGAGTTGATCAATTTCATTGATTTTCTCTAAAGCCTTTTGCTTTTGTGTTTTTATTTCTTTTGTTTTTTTATATTCTATATCATTGATTTCTACTCATTTCTTTATTATAGTCTTCTTTTACTTAGCAGGGGATCACTTTGCTCTTCTTTTCCTGCTTTCTTGGAAATGTGCGTCATTGATTTTTGTATCTTTCTCCTATTCTAGCATAAGCACTTAAAATTTTAAACTTTTCTCAGTGCACTGCTTTATTTCTGTTCTGTTATTCACAATCATTCAATTAAAAAATATATATCTTAAATTTCCTTGTGATTTCCTTTTGATTCACAGATTGTTTCATTTTATGTTTCATTTCCAAAATTTTGGTTGTTGCTGATATATAATTTAATTCCACTGTGCCCAAAGAGCATGCACTGTTAAATTCATTTTAATTCATGAAAACTTTATTAATGCCTTAGTATGTCATCTGTCTTCACATATTCTTTTTTTTTTTTTGCTTGACATGTAAATTTATTTATTAGATCATGCTTAAAAAAGGCACACGACAGAATCACATTTATTTTTTTTTTTTTTTTTTTTTTTTTAATCATCATTTTATTGAGATATATTCACATACCACGCAGTCATACAAAACAAATTGTACTTTCGATTGTTTACAGTACCATTACATAGTTGTACATTCATCACCTAAATCAATCCCTGACACCTTCATTAGCACACACACAAAAATAACAAGAATAAACATTTATTTTCTTTTACTATTGCTGTAAACAAACTGAATTTAAGAGCTCTTAGTTTGCTTTGGAAACTTCTGAAGAATTGACTTATTAATAGCCCAGCAAGCCTCCTTCCTTTCCCTCCAGGCTCTCTCTCCTTTGGGTGTGGTGGTGGGAGAGACAACTGAGGTTAAATAAATAGCAAGTGGTTGAGACTGCAAACCTGTTCTACCTTTTCCCATGGGCAATAGTATGACTAAAGTCATTGAATAAGCAAGTAGGTTAATAAACATCAAGAGTGGAGGCAACTTTCCATTGTAGATAATTTCCAAAGTTAGGAATGGATGAACTCAGAGCTTAGCTGTTCAGTCCCATCTTTTGCTGACCAGAGAGAGGTATGCAAGCAATCAATTTAAGATCCTTGGTCCACTGGAGGCAAAAGTGCAATATATTTAGTTCCCTTGATTAAAATACATTTTCTCTGGCTGGGGAAAAGAAGTAAGTTTATTACAATGATGATACTATAAGAGGAAAATCAAAGAACAAATAGCAGGCAGTGTTTCCTTTTCCTCTAGAATGCAAAAGATCAACATACTTTTGTCATCTTGACAGTCCAAGCAAACTCAATGGGGAGAGCAAAGGGTAGTAACTGGTGTGGGTAAATGAGAAGGCCTTGAACTGGATTTCTGGACCACTTCAGATATTCTTCAATTCCCAGGGTCATTATCTTTGCAGACAAGGTAGTTAGTTATGGAGGATTTAAAGCCTAAGACTCCATTATCTGGCCAGGACAGTAAGATGGCATAAACAACTGATCCTTCTGAGGTATACCACAGAGCTGCATTCTTGTCTCACTGCATGCACCCTCCATGGTATGGAGGCATAGATAGCCACTTCCCAACAGTGAGGAGCCTTTCTTAGAAGATGGTAACAATCACTCCATCTTTAGTTGGTCCAACCTTGAGAAGATAGTCGCTTCCCAAAATTAGTGTCTGTACCAGTTCTGAAATGATTTCTGATTCACTAGAGATGTCAGACATGATCACATCCTCATGGCAGCCCAGGACATCTTGTCTATGGAGGTACACATCTCCTACTTATGATGTGGCAAGCTCTCTGGCTTGAATTTATCATGACAGCTGTAGTATCCTCCATGGTGAAAGGAGCAATTTTGACCCCATCAATCATTTACTATCATGTCATCCTTGATAGGGCTATCATTATAGAGACAAGGAAGAAAATTAGTAGAGCCCCAGTAAGTATCAGGACAGTTCCACTCTCCATCAGACCAAACCAGGTCTGTTTTGTATCTGTTACTAGGTCATACAGCTCTGACATTGTTTTTGCACTGACAAAATGCTGTGTTTTTAAGCCATTTTTCTTATCAAGCAGGTAGAGTGGATGGACCCATTCTAAGAATAAGTGATGGAGTCCATAGCATATGCTCCTGTTCCTGAGAGCAGTTCCCAGCTTCCCGAACAAATCACAATGGGGCCCCAGGTCCTAAGAGTTCCAGTTCCAAGACATGGGACTCAGCCAGTTTGTATAGCCTTCATGATGCTTCATGGTCAGGACTACATACTTGGCCCCCATGGCCTGGAAGAGTTGAGCCCAGTCTTCCAGCTGGAAGAAGCCCATGGTGAACCGAGGTGCAAAGTCAGCATAGCTGAAGCTGGGTGCATAGTTGTCATTCATAAAGCACAGGTACTGGGATTGCCCCTCACCCTTTTAGTGCCACCAGAGCCACTTGCTGCTCGGGCAGGCACGAAGAGCACACCCTAGTGCAGGAACACACTGAATTTGGCCTTGTTGAACCAGCCTGGCAGCAGCCAGGAGTCCAAACTTGACCAGTCCAGGATGCAGTGGTGTTGAATCTCTGGCTGGCTCCAATCCTGAACTTGTACTCAGAGTCTCTGAGCACAAGTGGTACAAATAGTGCCAGCAGCAGCAGTATGGCCCTGGATTGCTACCCTGTGGTCATGAACTCTCATGTCTGTGTCCAGATGACCCTGACCTCAGTAGGCAGTAGGCAGTGGCCTTGCCTACTCTGGATGGCATACTGGCAACACATTCCAGCTGCCCTTCTGTCAGTCCAACTTGGTCCATCAGTTCTTCTGTGATGTCCCCTCTCTGCTAAAGCTGTCCTGCTCTGACACTTTAAGCAATGAAATTTCAATTTTTATCTCTGCAGTGCTGATTGTTGGTGGTTGCTTTGCCTTCATCACCATGTCTTTCTACTGTGCTCAAGTTTCCAATGAAAATTGAAAGAGGGAAGGTCTTTCTGCCTGAGTCCCTCACATCCTCATTATGACCATTTTTCTAAGCTCAGGTGCTGCTGTGTATATGAAGCCAACCTCCAACTCACCCATGAATCAGGATATGATCACCTCTGTGTTCCACTGTATAGTCCCTCCTTTCTTCAATCCTATCATCTATAGTTTTAGAAATAAGCAGATGGAGGAGGCTGTAAAGAGAGTTATGAGGAGAATGCTTTATTCAGGAAAAAGATAGGATAATTGTTTGAAGCCATTAGATGACATGAACTAATATATGATTCAAAATTAACTTTTTTTCCCATTTCCAATATCGATGACTTGAATTGATATCTGAAATCTGAATGAATGCAAAGGAAAAATCTGAGGAAGATGTTGTTAGTGAAAGAAGTCATGCTAACTTACCTATTTTTAATACGGCAGCTTAAATTTTAAATAACAATTATTTTTACTTAACATAAACATTGGTATTTATAAAATGAAAATCACTGCTGTTTGGAGAAAGTTTAGGATTAAGATTACATGTTTGCCGACATTAACCACTCCATTCCAAGAAGACAGAAATAGTTGCTTTTTTTCTACTTCCGAATATATTGTTTCTGATGTATGCTTTCAATATGTTTAGAAGACAAAATCATGAAATTATGTATTTAACTAGACTTTCTTATATGTTTCTTATATATTATGGTCCATCTCTCCATAATAGTCTTTGAATTAGGAACAGTTCTCTCCGGTGTATGACAAAGTGGTTTGTCATACTGGATAATTTCCAGAACACAAGCAATCTTGCAGAGAAATTCATTAAAATAATAAAGTTTCAGTTTCTAGATTTGTAAACTGGGTAAATGATTTTCACTAATTTCAACCGTGCTCTCATTTCTGTTAATTCTAAGATTGTTATTCTCACAAGGTGCTCATGTGATTGTGATAGTTAAATGAAGTAACATATGACTTTGTAAAATATTACTTGGTCTGAAAACTCTTTTTATTACATAGCATTTTCAGTAAAATTATACGATGTTCCACCATATTCTCCTATGCCTTTATGCATTATTATGTTTGTGTTCTAGAAAAATATTGTGTAGCAAGCAATGTGTAAATAACAATGTTATTTAATAAAATGACAGCAAAATACATTTAAACATAGGTTCTTAAATTTTATTCTTCACACAACAATTAATTCTCCATTGTACACCATCCAATTTGGAGACCAATTCCATAAAAGAAATAGTCATCTTTACCATGACACTTTATAAAGCTCATCTTGAAATATGCATTCAAATAAATTCCATAGGAATTTGATGTCATAATAGAATAAAATCACAATATATAAAGCAAAATTAAGGGAACTAAAAGGAGAAATGAAAAAACATTGCCATAATTAAATATTTTAAAGTATAGCTCCATGATGGTTAAGTTCACATGTCAATTTGGCTAGATTATGGTGTCCAGTTATCTGGTCAAGCAAGAACTGGCCTGATTATTACTGTGAGGATATTTCTTGTATTTAAATCATAAGTAAGCTCATTACATCTATGGTTGATTACATCTACAATCAACTAATGAGATACTCTCCAACACTGAGAGAAGGCTCATCTAATCAGCTGAAGGCTCTAGAATGAGACCTGGTGATTTCAGCACTCAGAACAAAAAAATTCCATCTCTATTTCAGCCAGCCAGCATCTCCTGGGGAATTCTGCAAAAACCTTCATCAGATTTCCCAGCATGTTACCTGCACTATGGAATTTGGACTTGCCCATCCTCACAATCATATGAACCAATTTCTATAATAAATGTCACAATATTTACATTTTATATAGCTCAATCTATAGACAATATTATGTATATAGTCATTTGTTTCCCTGGAGAATACTGATTTTCATTAACCCTGATAATATTTTGCCCTGGAATCTACTTTATCTGATACTAATTTAATAATTTAATGATTCTACCTTTCTATCAAAAAGTATTAGCATTATATATCTTTATTGTTTATTTTCAAATATTTGTTTATATTTAAAATGCATTTTTGAAGGCTCCATCAAGTTGTCTTGCTTTTTATTCTATCAGAGAATCTCTTTAATTGTTATTGATATTATTTATATTAATTATAATTATTGATGTGTGTATATTTAATTATATCATATTGTTATCCTTTTAAATTTTTTACTTATTTGTGCCTTGTTTAGATTTACTAATTTTTGGCTTTCTTTTCAATTAATTATAATTTATATTTTATGATATTTTATATTTTTTCTCCATTGTCTTGTTAGTTACAATTCTTTGTTTTTTGATATTGGTTTTTTCTTTAATGTACATGGTATACAAAAGTGTACCTTCTTTTTATTTAAAAAAATGTATATGGAGGTTTACAAGAAAAATCATGTGCTACATACTCTGAAATTATTAACACCTTGCATTTAACCCTTATCAGATGTGCAGTTTTCAAATATTTTCTCTCATTAAGAAGGTTGTATTTTCACTTTCCTGACAGGGCCCTTAGATGCACTGTTTGTAATTTTGATGAGGTCATATTTATCTATTTTTTCTTCCATTGCTTATGCTTTGGGCATAACACCTAAGAAACCATGGCATAATGCCAGAACCTGAAGATGCTTTCCTACATTTTCTTCTAGGAATTTTATAACCAGTCTTTCACCAATGAGTATGGTGTTAGCTGAGGTTTTCCGTACATGCTGTTTATGATATTCAGGAAGTTTCCTGGAGGTTATGCATTGGGGTGCTCAGATTAAGACAATATAAATTTAGTGGCTAATGGGATATTTTGTTAAAGGAGATTCTTCCAAATGGAGAGTTACTTTATTTTGTCTTTGGTGAATTGCTTCAGGTACCAGAACTTAATTAATAAGTTATTCTCCATGTAAGTGAGTTTTTTTTTCCAATTCATACCAAAAGGAAAAACTAACATATTTTTAGCCAGAACCTGTGACAATAAAAACAGACAGGGATTTTTATAACTTTTGCAGAGAGTAAACTAGTTTTTTTTTTCATTTTTTAAAAATTAACTTTATAAAAAAATTTTAAAAATAGACAATAAAAACATTTCAAGAAAAACAAAAACAAAAGAATAAGAAAAAGCAGATAACCTAAAATATCTACATTACTTCCAACATGTTCCTACTCCACACCAAGAAAATAAACAGACTATAACCCAGCAAAGGAATAAGAAAAACAAATAAACTAAAATAACTACATTTCTCTGAACTTATTCCTATCCTACCTACCAGAAATTAGCAAACCATTGTCATTCCTGAGCATTCCCAGGACATTCAGTTTACCAACAATAACTTATCTGTTCTTGGTAGATTTATCATTCCCCCTTCACTATTTGCTGTCTATAGCTAGGTCCCCTACATTCTATATTACAAAACATTTATTTTACATTTTTCAGTGTTTACATTAGTGGTAACACAGAATGTTTCTCTTTTGGTGCCTGTCTTGTTTCGCTAAGCATTATGTCTTCAAGTTTAATCCATGTTGTCTTATATTTCACATCATTCTTTCTTACTGCCTCGTAGTTTATCATCATATGTATATACCACATTTTATTTATCCACTCATGTGTGGAAGGACATTTGGGTTTTTTCCATCTCTTGGCAATTGTGATTATTGCTTCCATGAACATTGGTGAGCAGATATCTGTTCATGTCACTGCTTTCAGATCTTCCAGATATATACCAAGAAGTGCGATTGCTGGATCCAAGAGTAACTCTGTATCTACTTTTCTAAGGAACCACCAGACAGTCTTTCACAGTGGCTGTACCATTATACAGTCCCACCAACAATGAATAAGAGTTCCAGTTTTTCCAGGTCCTCTCCAGCATTTGTAGTTACCTGTTTAATGGCGGCCAATCTAATTGGTGTGAGATGATATCTCATTGTCATCTTAATTTGCATCTCCCTAATAGCTAGAGAAGCTGAACATTTTTTTTCATGTTTTATAGCCATTTGTATTTCCTCTTCAGAGAATTGTCTTTTCATATCTTTTGCCCATTTTATAAATGGGCTGTCTGTACTATAGTTGTTGAGTTGTAGGATTTCTTTATATATGCTAGATATCAGTCTTTTGTCAGATATTTACAAATATTTTTTCCAATTGAGTTGGCTGCCTCTTTACCTTTTTGACAAATTCCTTTGAGGTTCAGAAACTTCTAAGTTTGAGGAGTCCTCATTTATCTATTTTTTCTTTTGTTGCTTGTGATTTGGGTGTAGAGTTTAGGAAGTGACCACCCTCCTAATACAAGGTCTTGAAGATGTTTCCCTACATTATCTTCTAGGAGTTTTATGGTACTGTCTCTTATGTTGAGGTCTTTGATCGATGTTGAGTTAGGTTTTGGGTAGGGTGTGAGGTAGGGGTCCTCTTTCATTCTTTTGGATATGGATATCCAACTCTCCCAGCCCCATTTGTTGAAAAGACTGTTATGTCACAGTCCAGTGGTGTTGGGGGCATTATCAAAGATCAGTCAACCATAGATCTGGGGGACTATCTCCAAATTCTCAATTTGATTTCATGTATCAATATGCCTATCTTTGTGCCAGTCCCATGCTGTTTTCAATACTTTGGCTTTATAATAAGTTTTAAAGTCAGGGAGTGTAGGTCCTCCCACTTAGTTTTTCTTTTTTAGAATGTTTTTAGCAATTGGAGACATCTTCCCTTTCCAAACATATTTGATAACTAGTTTTTCCAAGTCTACAAAGTATGTTGTTGGAATTTTGAAAGGGACTACATTGAATCTGTAATGGGTTGAATTGACATCTTAATGACATTTAGCCTTCCTATCCATGATCAAGGAATATTTTTTCTATCTTTTCAGGTCCCCTTCTATTTCTTTTAGTAAATTTATGTAGTTTTCTTTGTATAGGTCTTTTACATCTTTGGTTAAGTTTATTCCTAGGTACTTGATTTCTTTAACTGCTATTGAAAATGGTATCTTTTTCTTGAATGCCTCTTCAGTTCAGTCATTTCTAGAGTATAGGAACATTACTGACTTATGTGCATTAATCTTGTATCCTGCTACTTTGCTAAATATGTTTATTTGCTCTAGTAGCTGTGTCATTGATTTCTCAGGGTTTTCCACATATAAGATCATATCATCTGCAAATAATGACAGTTTTACATCTTCCTTTCTAATTTGGATGCCTTTTATTTCTCTGTCATGCTGGAATGTCCTGGCTAGTACTTCTAGCACAATGTTGAATAACAGTGGTAACAGCAGGCTTCATTGTCTCATTCCTGATCTTACAGGGAAGTAAGATTGGTGTCAGTTCTTTTGGGAAAGTTTGGTAGAATTCCCCTGTGAAGCCATCTGTTCATGGGCATTTATTTGTGGGAAGCTTTTTGATGACTGATTGGATCTCTTTGCTTGAGATTGGTTGGATGAGGTCTTCTATTTCTTCTCTGGTCAGTCTATGTTGTTCATGTGTTTCCAGCAAAAGGTCCATTTCCTCTACATTATCTACTTTGTTGGTATACAGTTGTTCATAGTATCCTCATATTTTTTTTTAATTTCTTCAGGATCTGCAGTCATGTCACCTCTCTCCATTATTTTGTTTATTTGGGTCTTCTCTCTTTTTTAATTTTGTCAGTCTAGCTAGGGGCTTGTCAATTTTGTTGATGTTTCTCAAAGAACCAACTTCTGGTGTTATTTATTCTCTCTAATGTTTTTGTTGTTGTTGTTCTCTATTTCATTTATTTCTGTTTTAATCCTTGTGATTTCTTTTCTTCTTCTTTGTTTAGGATTAGTTTGCTGTTCATTTTCTAGTTTCTTCAGTTGCTCCATTAGTTCTTTGATTTTAGCTCTTCCTTCCTTTTAACATATGCATTTAGAGCTATAAATTCCCTCCTCAGTATTGCTTTGCTGCATCCCACAGGTTTTGATATGTTGTGTTCTCATTTTCATTTGTCTCTATATATTTAGCAATTTCTTTTGCTATTTCTTCTTTAACCTACTGATTGTTTTGGTGTGTGTTGTTTATCCTCCATGTATTTTTGAATCTTTTAAGTCTCTGATGGCAATTGACTTCTAATTGTATTCCATTGTGATCAGAGAATGTGTGTGTGTATGTGTTTTTTTTTAATTTACTGAGGCTTATTTTATGTCCCAGCAGATGATCTATTCTGGAGAAAGTTCCATGAGCACTAAAGAAGAATATGTATCCTGCTGATTTGGGATGTAATGTTCTATATATGTCTGTTAATTCAAATTCATTTATCAGATTGTTTATCATATTGGCATTCTGTCTGGTTGATCTATTTATAGGAGAGAGTGATGTATTGAAGTCTCCCACAATTATTGTAGAAACGTCTATTGCTTTCTTTAGTTTTGCCAAAGTTTGTGTCTCATGTATTTTGGGACACCTTGGGTGCATAAACATTTATGATTGTTATTTCTTCTTGTCAAATTGTCCCTTTTATTAGTATGTAGTGGCCTTCTTTGTCTCTCATAACATCCTTGCATTTAAAGTCTATTTTATCTGAAATTAATATTGCTACTTCTACTTTCTTTTGGCTCCAGCTTGCATGAAATATTTTTCTGTCCTTTCACTTTCAATTTCTTTGCATCGCTATGTATAGGATGAGTCTCTTGTATGCAACATATTGATGACTCATATGTTTTAATCCATTCTGTCAGACTATATATTTTATTTGGGGAATTTAATTAATTATTATTGTGAAGGCATTTCTTGAATCAGCCATCCTGTCCTTTGGTTTATGTTTACCAGATATATTTTTACCCTCTCTCTCTTCATGTCCTTTAATGTACCCATACTGCATCTCTTTAGTCCTGAGCTGTTCTCCATACCTTTCTCTCCTTTCTTTGTGTCTCTCTTGGTAGGGCTCCCTTTAGTATCTCAAGTATGGCAGGACTCTTGTTAGCAAATTCTCTCAACATTTTTTTTGCCTGTAAAAAAATTAAGCTCTCCCTCAAATTTGGAGGGCAGCTTTTGTAGATAAAAAATTCTTGGTTGGCAATTTTTCTCTTTCAGAATTTTAAATATATCATGCCACTGCCTTCTCACCTCCATGGTGGCCACTGCTAGTCACAGCTTAGTCTCATGCTGTTTCCCTTGTATGTGGTGGATTGCTTTTCTCTTGCTGCTCTCAGAACTTGCTCCTTCTCTTCAGCATTTGACAACCTGATCTGAATATATCTCAGAGTGGGTTTATTTGGATCTATTCTGTTTGGAGTTCATTGAGCATCTATGATTTGTATATATATTTTGTTCTGAAGGTTTGGGGAATTTTCCCCAACAATTTCTTTGAATACTCTTCCTAGACCATTAGCCTTTTCTTCCCTTTCTGGAACAACAATAATTCTTATATTTCCATGTTTTATGTTGTACATAATATCCCTGATATTCATTTCAGTTTTTTTATCTTTCCCTATTCTTTCTTTTGTTCTTTCACTTTCCATTCTGCCCTCTTCAAGCTCACTGATTCACAACTCTGCTTCTCCAATCCACTACTGTGTGTATCCAGAATCTTTTTAATTTGATCAACAGTTTCTTTTATTTCCATAAGATTGTCTATTTTTTATTTACTCTTGTAAATTCTTCTTTATACTATTCTAGGCTCTTCTTCATGTCCTTTGTGTTTCTGTGCCATGATCTCGTTGTTTGTCATTACTTCTTTGATTAATTGCTCCAAGTACTGTGTCTCCTCTGATCTTTTGATTTGGGTGTTTGGGTTTGGGTTATCCATATCATCTGGTTTCTTCATATGTTTTAAAATTTTCTGTTGTTTTTGGCCTCTTGGCATTTTCTTATCTTGATATGGTTCTTTTAGGATATGCAAGCTTATTTGAACAATTATCTCTAATTTTTCAGAACTACACCTTGGTGGAGTGCACGTTCTCTGACTCACTAGCAGTTGGCACCTGCAAGCCGCCTATTACCCTCAAGCCAATTCTCCCCAACTTTGTCTATGTGGTGAGTGAGTGTCCAAATCTTGTGGGGGTCTGATCAGTGCACCAAATTTCTGTATGTATTTTGTGCTGCCTGCCCTGACTGTGGGGGTTGTGTCTGAGTGGTTACAGAGGGAGGGCAGTTTTTATAATCAAATCCCCTAGGTGTTCCTGGAGACTTAAAGCTGTTGCAGGAGCCCATACCTTTTGCTCAGCCTCCCCATGGTCTGTCTCTGTCATGGACCCATAAGTCCTTGGTATTGGTTTAGGGCCCCTGGGACTTCCATGCATGTCCCATCTGCAAGCCATGCCCTCCTAAGGCCTCTGCTGTGCAATACCACAGGTAAGTGCAGTCCCCAAGGGTAGCTCTGAGCCACTGTGCTGCACAGGAGTGTTATCAGCCTGCTGAGAGGATGGCTGTATAGGGCATAGTAATTTCACCCCTTTTGCAGACCTCTGCCTTCCTAGCTCCAGGACAATTAGCTGTGCATCTATGGAAGGCTATTGTCCATGCCAGATACTAAGGTGGATGCATGGGGTGTGTAAAGCACTTCCTTCTGTACTCAACTGTGTGGTGTAGCTCTGGCTGTGATGCTGTGCAGGAGTGTTTCCAGACTGCTGAAAAGATGGCTGCTTGGGGCTTGGTAATTTCCCCTTTCATGGACATCTGCCTTCCAAGCTCTGGAACAATTAGCTGTAGGTGTGTGAAAGGCTATCGCCCCCACCAGATACTGAGGTGGATTCATGGGATGTGAAAAGCACTTCCTGCCATTCTCCAACTGCATGGTATATCTCTGGGCCGCAACGCCATGCAAGGGCATTGCCAGCCCACTGAAAAAGATGGCTGTATAGGACATGGTAATTTCCCCCTTTCATGGACCTCCACCTTCCTAGCTCTGGGACAATTTGCTGCGGGTAGGCAAAGTCTATCATCCATGCCAGATACTGAGATGGGTGTTCAGGGTGTGGAAGAGAGTCCCCACCATGTTCGACTGCATGGCTCTTGATGCCAGATCTGCAGCCACTGTTTGGATTTTTAATCTTATCCATCTCCAAATGCCAGTCCCTGGTTTCTCCTGACCACAGCATGGTTGCTAGTTCCCCAGAAGCCTCACTCACTCACTTCTGAATGCACTCTTGGTTTCACCAATTGCACAGTCCCAGTGGATTTAGCAGACCTTGCCCAACTGATGCATCACTGGAACTGGTATTCTGGAGCACTTTCTGTCTTTTATCTAGTGTTTTTCATGGAGAATTTTTTTGCCCTATCTCTTTTAATCTGCATCTTCCCTTTCCATCAGTAATCTAGTTTTACATGCTGTATATCCTGACATCATAACATCATGACTTTCAAAAGTTGGGTCTGCCCTAGCAGACACTAAACAGAGAAACAAGTCTCTTTGGTGAGAAGGTGAGTTTTATAAAATATGCACAGTAAGGAACTGGAAGAAATCTTTCCAAGACCAGTTTGAAGTGAAAAAGGGGACTTGGGTTCATATAGCCCAAGGAGACAAAGAAATGGCAAGGGTCCAGAGGGTAACAGAAAATAGGGAAGAAAAAAACACTGAGTAATAGTCACTGGATTCATTAAATTGAATAATGGTCACCTGCTTCATTCTTGTTTGGCCAGCCCATCCCATTACCTTATAGGTCCTCTGTTTGCTGACTATCCAGGCATCTCAGCTCTTTTGTCCTTCAGGTCAGGAAGGTGCTGATTTATTAGTCCATATTGTGTTTCTAGCACCATTCCATCCTGCTTTAGGAAGTTATCTCCTTCCTGCAAGTAAAGCTGAGGAGGTCTCATTAATGTAAAAGGAGCAGAGAGTAAAATTTGAACTTAGATCAACAGCAAGCTATTCTAGCAAGAGTTTTGAATCAAAGCTACTTCAGTGAAGAGATTACAATAAACATTTTCTACAAAACATCTTGAGTACAGATTTCCCCTGGCCTGGAACAGACTACAGTGTTTACTGTCCAGCATCTCTAGGCACTGAGTTTAATTCACCAATCAGATTATTTGGGAGTTCCACTGGACTAAATAAATCATCTACATCTATTATAAAATAATCTGACTAAATAAGTAATACAGAGTGTAATTAGTCATGATCTATCAAAAGAGTTTATTTTCTCAATACCATGTGTACCTTTTAAGGTCTGTGACTTTTACACTAATCAGGTGTGAGAATTTCACTTTTTCTATGTTGACCTGCCTTTGTCTTGGGATACATCCCTAAATATTTAACATTTATTTTAAATCGAAGTCATATATATATAATAAAACTTGCCCTTTTAACCACTTTTAACTGTACAATTCAGTGTTCTTAATTGCATTTACAATGTTGTGCTACAATCATATTCAACCATTACCAAGACTTTTTCATGACCCCAAACAAACTATACTTATTGGGCATTGTTTCCACATTCTCCCCTCTCCCTCAACCTCTGTTACCTATAATTTCTATCTCTATGAATCTGCTTATCCTATATTTTTCATTTAGGAGGACTCACAGTTTGTCCTTTTTGTCTGACTTGTTTCATAGCATAGTGTTTTCAAGTTTTGTCCATGTTGTGCTGTGCATCAGAACTTTATTCCTTTTCATGACTGCATGATATTCTGCTATTGGTATACCCCCCCACACACACATATATGCCACAATTTGTTTATCTATTCATCTGTCGGTGGACACTCGAGTTGTTTCATTCCTAAAGATTTTGATGTAGAAAGAATCTGGATAGTTTTCCTATGAATTCCTTTCAGAGAAATCTGCTCATTAGAGAAAAAAAACCTCCTAACAAAAACAACAAAATACAGTACAAGATGACTACCTTGGTGAATTCTAAAAATGAATTAAAAATTTCTTCTCAAATAATTCCAGAAGAGGATGGACCTCTTCCTATCTACATCTAGGGGACCAGCATGACTCTGAGATCAAAGCCAAAGGCACCACAACTAAAGAAAAGAGCAGACCAATATCCCTTATGATTATGGATGCTATAATCCTCAAAATGATATGGCCAAGCCCAAACCACAGTATATTAAAAGATTATAATACCACAATCAAGATGATTTTTCCCAGTAATGACAGGATATTTCACCATATGAAAATTAATCAATGTAATACACCACATTAATAGAAGGAACAACAACAACAAGAAACCATGGGCTGAACTCAATTGTGGTAAAACAAAATTAACAAAAACAAAATTATCACTCTTTCATGACAAAAAACACTCAGTAACCCAAGAGCAATGATGACATCTGCAACATAATAAAGGTTGTTTATGAAAACTAGAAGCACAGTAGAACTGTCTTAGTTTACCAGGTTGCTAAGACAAGTACACACAGTTAGTTTGTGTATAAAACAAGCATTTATTGGCTAGTGGTTTCAGAGGCTAAAAGCCCAAAATGCAGGCATTGAAAAGGGCATTCTTTCTCCCAAATGTATGTAGCATTCTGTTGCTAGTTTGCTCCAATCACTGGGGTTCCTTTGTATCAATGCCTCCCCTCACATGGCAATCTCTCTCCACCTGTTTTTGTTCTTCTGCTTTTTGCTGCCTTCTGGTTTCTGGCTCTTCTTCATGACTACCAGCTCATACTGTCTTTAAGGTCTCTAGTAAAATTGATTAAGACTGACTCTGATTTAGATGGACCACACCTTAACTTAAAGCAACATCTCCAAAAGTCCTAATTATAAAGGAGTTCATAATCATAGGATCGCAGATTAAGAACGTATCCTCCCTTGAGGTGTATAATTCAACCCACCACAACAGCTAACTTCATACTCAATAGTGAAAGTCTCAAAGCCACCCCCATCAGAAATAATACCAGGATGTCAATATTCATCAATGATATTCCACTTATATTAGAACTGTTAACCAGGGCAATTAGGAAAGAAAAAGTAATTAAAGAAATCCATTGGAAAGGAAAAGTTAAAACTATCTCTTTTTACAAATGACATGGAACCATACAAGAAAACATAAAGAATCCACATGCCAAAAAGTAAATATACCTAATGAAGAAATTCAACAAAACTCAAGATAAGATGTCAACATGCAAAATCTGTTGTAATTCTATACAGTACCAATTGAACAATCCAAAGGAAATTTAAAAGAGCAATTCCATTTAAAATAGCATCAAAATAATGAAAATTAGAAATAATTTTAAAAAAGGAAGAGCAGGATTTGTAGAGTGAATAGTAAAAACCTGACTGAAATAAAGTAAAAATGACCTAGATTATTGGAAATTCATGCGGTGTTCATGGATTGTGTGACTTAACATTAAGATGACAATATAGATCTACAGATACAGTGGAATTCCTATCCAAATTCCAAGAGCCTCTTGCAGAAATGGAAAGACTGATCCAAAAATTTATATGTAATTTCAAAGGACCCAGAATAGCCAAGACAATCCAAGAACAGGGTTGAATGACAAACTTTTCCTGATTTCCAAACTAATTACAAAGATACAGAAATCAAAACATAGTACCATTGGCATAAGGATAGATATGTAGACAAAAGGAATAGAATCAAGACACCACAAAAAAAAAAACATATCTAGATTAATTGATTTTAGATGGGATTCCTAGACCATTGAAAGGAAAAAGAACAGCTTCTTCAACAAGTGTTGCTGGGACAATTGGATATCCACATGTAAAAGAATGAGTTTGGATACCTCCTTCACACTGTAAGTATAAATTGATTCAAAATGGATGAAAGACCTAAACAAGTTCTTCCGATGGAAGAACTTGAAATTGATGAACTTGGATATTTAGCTAAGTAGATTTCCAACTAAATGTGCAGCATCATTTCTCCTTGCAGTTTATAGTAAAATGTGAGAGGAAAAGGATGAGTTCAGAACTGAACTCCTGGGCATAAAAAAAAACAGAAATTGTTGGTTTGTAAACTTCTAAGTTTCTGGAAAGTGAGTCCCCAGAGAATAGTGCTCCATGTATGGGTTTAACTGAACATGGAACCTGCTGGCAATTTTTGTGCAAGTCAGGATTAGAGGTGCAGTTATCCAGGATCTGTGCAAAATCCTACTGTCTGATTGTTTGAACCATTGTGCATTAAAGGCAAAACTGATATGTTTTTTGTATAATTTTATGAATGGAACCAGAGCCAGCCTGGACTAAGAGGGACAGAGAAGGGGCAAATTCAAATTAAAATCACTTTCAGTATAGAACTATAGAAGCTTAGGTCTATACCCAAAACATTATCTCAGGCCAAGAGAGCTCGCTTACCCATGTGTTTTGAAAGGATGTGTCTTGCAGATCTTTGAGAAGGTGGGCTTTCCATTCTGTTTCTCAGGAAGAGTGCTACCCCCTCAGTGCTCAGAGGGAGTGGAGTCTGTATCCTGGGGATTGTGGAGAGCCTGGGCACCATCCCAGTGCTCTGAAAGGGTGGAGCCTGTAGCCTGGCATTTGTGGAGAGACTGACCACCATGGGAATGTTTGGAAAGTGTGGAGTCTTGACCCTTCATGGAGAACATTCTTCTGGGAAAGCAATTGGAAGGGGTGGAGCTGCCATGTTATCATTCCATAGATGATTCTGAGACCTTGACATTTAATGTAGCATGCTGTGTTAAGTTTCAGAATTGCTTGGGGCCCATGACCCTTATTTTCCTCCCAATCTATTTGCATGGGAATGTGAATGTTTATCCTCTGCCTGTCCATCCATTTTATGTAGGAAGCAGGTAACTTGTTTTCTCAGTTTCACAGTTCCACAGATGGAGGGGAATTCTGCCCTAGGACGGACCACACCTATAACTGATTTTGAAAAGACTTTGTACAAACACTGGTTCTGAAATGATCTAAGTGTTTTGGGACATTGCGATGGAATTAATGTATTTTTGCATGTAGAAATAACATGACTTTTTTTTTGGGGGGGGGGCAGTCCAGAAGGTGGGATGTGGTGGTTTGAAGTTGTATATAACCCAGAGAAACATTCTTAAATATAATTCATTCTTGTGAGTTATAAAATCGTTGTAAAAAGGACCTTTTGATGAAGTTACCTCAGTTAAGGTGTGCTCCAATTCAATTAGGATGGGTCTTAATCTTATAAGAGTATGAAATTCATACAGAGTGAGAGAAAGCCACAGGAGGAAAGAAGCTGAAACTGGAGGAGAATTGAGAGAACAGGAGAAGCTGCCATGTGTCTTGCCATGTGACAGAGGAGCCAAGAATTGCTGGCAGCCAGCCCTAGAACACCCGTCTTCAGGGAGAAAGTGTCACTTTGATGATGTCTTGCTTTACACATTCTTTTAGCCTCAAATATGTAAACGAATATATTCCCTTGTTTGTACAAACCCATTTCATGGTATAGGGTTGAGCAGCCTAGAAATCTAAATCAAACAGCATTAAACAATCTGAAAAAGAAATCATTGAAATAACTCCATTCAAAATAATACGTAAGAGAATAAAGTTATTAGGATTATATTTAATCAAGAATGTAAAAGATTTATACAGTGAAAAATAAAAAAACCTTTTGTGAAATATATTAAAGAAGACCTCATTAAAGTCAAAGATACCCTATATTCATAGTTTGTAATAACTACAATTGTTAAGTTGCCAATATTTCTCAAGGTAATTTCTAGATTAGGTTTTTCAGGAATGAAATGAAATTGGAATTCTCCCTGACAATATACACAAAAATCAAATATAAGTGACTCAATGACTTATATAAAAGATAAACCATAAAAATTTTAGAAGAAAATGTAGGGGAAATCTATGAACTTGTATCAAATTGCACAATGAATTCTTAAATATGAAACCTGAAAAATGAGCCACAAAAAAATGAAATAGGTTTTTGGACTTCAGTATAATTTAAAAAATAACCCAACAACTTTTGTTCATCAAAGGACATTACCAAAAAAATAAAAAGATAATGTATCAGGAAGGGAGAATATTTGGAAATCTTATACCTGATAAGGGATTAATATCCAAAATATATCAATAACTCTTAAAAGAAAACAAGAAAACAAATAATCCAATTAATAACAGGAACAATTCTTGATTATATAATTCACCAGAGAAATTATACAAATGGCCAATAAGCACATGAAAAGATGCTCAACATCATTAGCATCATTAGCAAATCAAAAGCATAATGACATACCATTTCACAAATATGTGATGTTCACATGTCTAAGTTCATGATAATAGGATAGCTACTTTAAAAAAAGGAAACAACACCTGCTGTCAAGGATGTGGTGATTTAAGATTCCTTGTGCTTTTGTTGAGATGCAGAGATGTCAAATGACGTGGCCAATATGGAAAATAGTAGGGTGGTTCCTGGATAAGTTAAATGCAGTATTACCATATTGCTCTGCAATGTCATTTATATTATCAAAGTAATTGAAAATAGGGACTCAAAAATACAGCTGTATACCAATGATCTCAGCAGCATTATCCACAGTAGTGAAAACATGCAAGCAAACTAAGTTCCATTATGTTTTTAGTGGGCAAGTTCTCAATCACCATATAGCTTCTGCTGGAAGTAGAACATCCAGGAAGCCATATGATTAGTGAATTAGTCTCTGTTGCTAGAGACCTTATGTGCATCTCCAACACATTTTCCACCTTCTTTCTTGTACATGAGTCCAACCTGAATGAATGGCATTTAAGGGTCCCCTTAATTCTGATTTCTGATGGCCAGGGCTAAAGCCACTGTTAGATGGCCTTCTCCTCACAGTCAGACTGCATGAACTCTATTACCTCCCATGTCCCTTCAAGAGTAGGGGTGGCAAAAGCTTTCTTCTGTTGCCAGCCTGGGAGTCCTGCACAAACATTCTTTACTTCAACTCAATCTTGCCCTCATATTTATATAATAGTATTTTATTGATCTGAAGTCAGACACCCAAGTTCCCTGGACTTTCTATTTTAGGCTGCAATTCTGTCTGATGCATCCTTTTTTCCCCCACTCAGAGCTTGTTTGGGCTTCATTCCCACCTTTCTCCTAAAGTATTTCATCTACATCGGCCAAAAACTATTTCCCTGCTCCCTCAATGAACAGTGGCCACACTGTGTTAATAGAACTTGATTTTCATCAAACTGTGACCCCATGCACAATAGTACTTAGAAAGGAAATAATGGAAATTTTATTACAAATGACTGCTACACCATTGCTGAAGTATTCATTTGAAAACTGATATGTTAGTTATAACTGACTTACTACTTGCATTCATTTATGAACCTGGGGTTATGGAAGGAAATATGATAACTTGACTTCAAATGTAGATTTCACACATCTGACTGATCATGTCCTAAATCAGATTATGATTTACCATTTCAATAAGTTTCAAAATCCTAAGTCAGAAAGTAACTATGATCTATATATACCCCCTTTTAGATAAATGAAAAAAAAATTACTGCCCACCTGGAACAAGCAACTGCATTATCTCAAAGATTATACTGAGAAAATTACAACCATCACATATTCCATGAAAAATGTTTTTTTTTCTTAATTTCCATTTTACAGTTGAGGTATCTGAGATTTATATATACTAGTAAAGAAAGAAAAGGTAATAGAACTGGTAAAAATGGAGCCAGGATCCAAGGATGCCTGGAAAACAACAATGTTAATTAACAAGAATCCCAACTTCTATGATGGAATAACTATATGGCTTACACAGTGTGACCATGTGATTGTGAAAATCTTGTGGCTTGCACCCCCTTTATCCAGTGTATGGAAAGATAAGTAGAAAAATGGGGAAAATATTAAATGAATAATGGGGGAGATGGGAGGTGGGATGCTTTGAGTGTTCTTCATTTTAATTTTTAATCTTATTTTAATTTTTTTGGAGTAATGAAAATGTTCAAAAATTGATTGTGGTGATGATTGCACAACTATGTGATGGTACTATGAACAATTGATTGTACACTTTGGATGATTGGTATGTGAATATATCTCAGTAAAATTGAATTTAGAAAAAAAGAATCCCACTTCCAGGTATAAACCCAAAGAATTGAAAGCATATTCTTGAACACTTATTTTCACACAATGTTCACAGTGGCATTATTCACAATTGCCCAAAGATGGAAGCAACCCATGGGTCCATCAATGTGAGATGGATAAACAAAATGTGTTGTGTATATATATATATATATACACAAAGGAATATTATTCAGCCATAAAAGGGAATGAAGTTTTGATATATGTGGTAACATGGATAAACTTTGAAGACATCATATTGTATGATCAAAATATGGACACATATTGTATGGTTTCACTGATGTGACACAAAAGGACACATATTGTATGATCACACTGATATGAAATAATTAGAATAAGAAAACTCATAAAGCCTGAATCTAGAATATAGCTTACCATGTGATGGGTTGGGATAGGAAATAGGGAATTAAGATTTAAGTGTACAGATTTTCTGTTTGGGATGATGGAAAAGTTTTGGTAATGGATTGTGGTAATAGCAGCACAACATCATGAATGTAATTAACAGCACTGAATTATATATATTAATTTGGTTAAAAGGAGAAATGTTAGGTTGTGTATATATATTGTACCAGTGTAGTGATAACATTTAAAATGAAGCCTTGAAACGTAGCAAGCTGTTTATTTAAGTTTTAGTCTCACAGACAAACAATAAGTAGAACATGTACCCTGGCATAAATAGACAGCAATTATGCTATGCATTAATCACTATTGTTTGTGTTCTCTCATCTGTTGCCCCAGAATTGGAGGCACCATGCACCTTAGAGGATATAATCTTAAAGGATGTAGTAAATAATTGAGATAAGGAGCTAATGATGATCTCCAGACTCTTGTTATATGTTACCCTAGATGATTAAATTTCTTTGTCTATAACATGTATAAAAGTCCCTCAAAAAGTCCCTACAAGGAGGCAGATATAGGAATTTCCTCATGCCCTCCTGATGGCATAAATAAAACTTCTCTTCCTCCATAGCCCATTTGGTGTATCTGTGCATTAAGCTGCACTGGGTTATGAAACTGTATTTGGGGGTGGGGTGGGATGGGGAGAATATCTTTACTAGAATAATTTAAAAAAAAATCTGTGGAACTACACAACACAAACAGTGAACCCTAAACCATGGGCTATAGTTAATAGTACAGTTATAAAAATGTGCTTTAAACAATTTAACAAATATACCACACCAATGTGCTAATAATTGGGTGGGTATAGGAATCCTGAAATATATGTATGATTGTTCTGTAAACCCACAACTTCTCTAACTAAAAAAAAAAAAAAATTACAATGAGAAGGACTTTGGGGAAAATTAAATAAAATAAGATAAGATAAGATATACAAAAGAAAATGAGCAAAATCATGAATTGCAATTACAGTTAATGTCATCTGCGATGTGTTTGACACATATATACAATGTGCTGCTACTATTGTAGCATTACATTATCTCAGTGCAAACATATTATATGAAAATAGATTTCTGTTGCATAGATACACACTGATAATTATGTTGAGCAGTGAACAAAAAATTCTGAATTCTATCTTGGTCTTCTTTTTTTTTTTTTTTTTTTTTTTTTTTGGCTTAAACAATGGAAATTTATTGGCTCATGGTTTTAGGATAGAAGTCCAAAACTGAGGCTTCAGCAAGGTGATGCTTTCTCCCTGAAGACTGTGGTGTTCTTTTTTTTTTTTTTTTTTTTTTTTATCATCATTTTATTGAGATATATTCACATACCACGCAGTCATACAAAACAAATTGTACTTTCGATTGTTTACAGTACCATTACATAGTTGTACATTCATCACCTAAATCAATCCCTGACACCTTCATTAGCACACACACAAAAATAACAAGAATAATAATTAGAGTGAAAAAGAGCAATTGAAGTAAAAAAGAACACTGGGTACCTTTGTCTGTTTGTTTCCTTCCCCTACTTTTCTACACATCCATCCATAAACTAGACAAAGTGGTGTTTGGTCCTTATGGCTTTCCCAATCCCATTGTCACCCCTCATAAGCTACATTTTTATACAACTGTCTTCGAGATTCATGGGTTCTGGGTTGTAGTTTGATAGTTTCAGGTATCCACCACCAGCTACCCCAATTCTTTAGAACCTAAAAAGGGTTGTCTAAAGTGTGCATAAGAGTGCCCACCAGAGTGACCTCTCGGCTCCTTTTGGAATCTCTCTGCCACTGAAGCTTATTTCATTTCCTTTCACATCCCCCTTTTGGTCAAGAAGATGTTCTCCGTCTTGGTCTTCTTTTGATTTCTAATTTTAGCACTTAATTGACAATAGTTCACTTCTCAATACCACATGATGTAACTGCTTTCCTCATCAAAGTTTAAACTAGTAAATTAGAATCACATTAATTCACTGGATATGTGTTTAAATTATTGTCCTTTTCAAGGACAAATGTTTATATTCACATTTGGTTTTAAACGATTTTTTTTTTATTCTTATAAGTAAAACAGCTTTCTGAAAGTCTGTAGTGAAGTATTTTGAATTTCTGGAAATCTGTCAATGTCCATGGATTTCAACCTCTTTGGCATCCCTGGGGTCAGCCTATGTAACCTGGGCATATTAGTAAGATAGTATTTTTAGCAAAAATGAGAAGTCACACCCCCTCCCTGTCAACATGGAACACCCTAGATACTGATGTAAGCGATTCACATGCAGCCAGATTAGAAGATCTTCATCCCTCTTAATCAGTGCCCTAGGGGCACTCAGAGGGGGCTGACATCCAGCCTGCTGGGAGCATCATCCTTATCTTATGTGAGTAGGACATCCTAACCTCTTATGAAATTCAAGATTTTGCTTGTGAATATTAACTCCAGCAAATGCATGGTTATGGTATTCCTTCTATTTTTCTGAATGAAATCCCCTTTATTATCCATCCCATACCCTGAAGAATTAAAACTTATGCTAGCTGACACAGCCACCAGGTCAACATAGTAAATTTAGTCAAATGAATGATTTGACTGTTGCTATTTTTTTTCTTTTTTACAGAAGAGATGGATTAATAGTCTGAGAGATCTAGGGATAAACATTTACTGTTTTAATCTTGGGCTTTGAGAGCAGGATGAGAAAAATAAAATGAAAAGATAGGCTAATTATGATAGCATTAATTTGATTGTAACATATTGATCTGCAAAAAGGAAGGTATGCAATTTTGCCTTGTTAGCATCTCTGAAGCTATAAGTAAGTTATTTAAAGTAAATTCATAATAATTTCAGTATCAATCTATAATAAAGACTATGGGCAAGAAGAAAATATAATTGGGAAATCTTCAGTTTTCTGAAGCCATTGTGGAGAAAGTAAAAGAGTCCAATCCTATTCCTACACTAATCAAATTTCAGATTTCACTCTTTCTTTGAATGTCATTGTAGATATTTTATTTGCAAGTTCTTTTTTTTTTTACTTTGAACCATACATTTCCTATGTAGTGAATTCTTAGAATTTATCCCAGAAAATCTTCTTTTCATGGATTTACAAAATTTTTAATTATTTTCAAATTGTCTCACTTCTGTAGTGTGAATATAATCAAGAACTTTTAATAAAAAATTAACATTGTCACAGATTAGAGAAATATAATTTATTACATATTTGATTTAATTGGTACATGTAACTAAATTCACTTTAAATAATTAAAAACTATAACATGCTGAACAATGACTAATTTTATACATTTACATCTCCTAAAAGTGATAGATATCATCCTTAACTCCATTGAAAAATTGCATTAATGATTTTCAAATGAAAAAAAAGATTATGTGTAGAAATTCCATAAAAAGAAAATGTTTTCCATAAACTAAAAAATAATTCAAATTGCTGAAAAACACTTAAACTTCTTTTGTATGATTTATACAAATTTTAGCTCAAATTACTGTAAAAACTTATGCTGTTCTGCTTACTTTATCAAAATATGAAAAAATCTAACATTTTTTTATCCAAAACCCCATTAAATTGATACTTAAATATCTGTTTGAAAAGCAGTGTTGTCTGAATAAAGAATTTGATGTGAAACTTACCACAGTACACTTTCTCACCCATTATATTTTAATGTTTTAAGCAACTATAGGGTAGATTTTCTCAGACAAATTTTACATATATATTAGCAAAATAATAAAGAAAACTGTACTTCTATAAAATTATAGATCAAATTTTAACTAGATTAAAAATTCTATTATCTTTTGATAGTGAAGCAGATAGAAATAATGGAAAAACAGAAGACTTCACTTCCAAGAAATGTGTTAGTTGTACTTGAAGTCCTCCAAGAAAATGATAATGAGAGCTATCATTAAGAATTGCATAAAGTTTAATAGATGTAGAGGGTGCATTTTAGAGATATGAGGTTGTGCAGATCTCAAATACATGGCAAATATATGAATATATTTAGCAAGGTGGAAGTGTACTTCCATGACATCTAACTTTTAAACAGCCTACTAAAACTCTCAGGCAGAGTGCTGTCAGTACAATGATAAAGTTCAAGTATGTAGCTATGGATTTATTTGGAGAATGCCTTCTTTCACCGTCATAGTAGACATTCAAGTTTAAGATAGTTGTGTATGGCTGGGGCAAAGGGAATTTTCATGAAAGAGATGGACTCCTTCTGCCATGTGGTGTCATGGAATTAGAATATTTAAAAGAGCATGCCCTTGACATTGAATTAAAATCACTGTATCTGCAGCTATGGTCATTTTTAGTTATATGCTGTTTGTAATAAAAAAATTTTTATTCTTTTAGGAATGAGGAAGAAATTAATTTATCTCCATGGTCAGGTGAAGAAGGAAGGATTTTGGTTTTTGTCTAAACTTTACCTATTGAAGTACACATTGGTGTGACTGTGAAGGGAAATAGTCTCACAGCAAAGCACATGTGTACATTTAATGTAAGTGCAACTAATATACTAATATAGTCTTTCATTGTGGGAAAGCATTCTGGAAAAGTCATATTTGTTTTCAGTGTATAATTCTGTGAAATCAAACTAAACTTACAAACATTTCCAAACTAAGTTTTATGTCCATATGCAAACTTACAAACATTTCCAAACTAAGTTTTATTTCCATTTCCAGGTCCTAAATCTGAAAAAATAAGTCCTCTCTTTGGAAAGAAAAACAGACTTACAGGATTAATCCCTGTTTGGAAAAATTATGTGGTTTTGGTAATATTCGATGTTTTTGTGGATGTATAGATGTGTAACTCAATTGTCAAGGACCTAGCTTTTATGTACTTGAAAATATTGGATTAATTTATTTCTAAGAATATTAACTATAAATAAGTAAGGCCAGCAAAAATATAAGTTAGTAATTCATGGAATCATTTTTCTCCTCTCCATTTGTTTTGGTATCTGATACAGCTACATCACACTTATATAGTCCTGAGTTTAACAAGAATTTTTTAGTTTTTATTCCTTGTATAATTTAATCAGTGTACATGCTGAAAAGTACTTCTCATGGAAATCATGGACATATGAAAACATTTAACAAATAGCAAATGAAGGATGTGAAATCAGTTCATCATATTCATACTAGTGATTGGCCAAGACATATGTAATTCCAATGGAGAATTTAAGGTCTGAAAACTCCCTTTTTAAAATTAAAAAAAAATTTTTATCATGGTAATATATAATCAATGCAAATTCCTCCTTTTAACTACATTGATGGGTACAATTCTGTGACATTAATTATATTCATAATTTTGTGCTACCACAACCGCCATCCAATACCAAAATTTTTCATTACTTTAAACAGACATTTTGAACCCTTTATGAATACACTCCACTCTGTAAACTTCTTAATTACTTTTTCTGATAAAGAGTCTTAATTATTTTTCTATTCATAGGGTCACTCACATTAAATCATGGAAAATAGAAACCACACATCAGATTTTATTCTTCTAGGACTCTTTAACCAAACAGGAGCCCACCTCTTCCTGTTTGTGATAATGCTGACAATTGTCTTCAATTCCCTGCTAGGAAATGCCCTCATGATCTTCCTGATTCACCAGGACTGCTGCCTTCACACACCCATGTACTTTCTACTAAGCCAACTCTCCCTCATGGACATGATGCTGGTTTGCACAATTGTACCAAAAATGGCTGCTGACTACCTGGCTGAAATGAAGTTCATCTCCCTTGCTGGCTGTGGGTTACAGATCTTCCTCTTCCTCACGCTGGGTGGTGGAGAGTGCTTAATCCTGGCAGCCATGTCCTATGACCGCTATGTTGCTGTATGTCACCCTCTGCAATATCCCATCCTCATGAGCTGGCAATTATGCCTGAGAATGATTTTGGGATCTTGGTTTCTGGGAGCAGCTGATGGGCTTATGCAGGCTGCTGCTACCCTGAGCTTCCCATTTTGCAAATCACGTGAGATTGATCATTTCTTCTGTGAGGCACCCACACTGTTGTGCTTGGCTTGTGCTGACACATCTGTCTTTGAGTATGCCATGTACATCTGCTGTGTGTTAATGCTTCTGGTCCCAATTTCCTTGATCTTGACCTCCTATAGTCTCATCCTAGCTGCTGTTCTCCACATGCGATCTACAGAAGCCCGCAAGAAGGCTTTTGTCACCTGCTCATCACATTTGACTGTGGTGGGACTCTTACGGAGCTGCCATTTTTATTTACATGAGACCCAAATCCTACAGGTCAGCTAACCATGATAAGATTGTGTCTGCTTTTTATACTGTCATCACCCCTGCTTTGAACCCCCTCATCTACAGTCTGAGGAACAATGAGGTCAAGGAAGCCTTATGGAAGTGTATGCCTCAATGTATTACCTTAACTCATGAGTAAGATGGATTTGTCCCAATTTCCAAGGCTATCCAAAGTGATTGCATGTGATTTCCTAGAGTGAATGCATAACCTTGTGCATATTTATATCTACATATTACTTATCTATCTTTTTGAAATATGTACCAATTTTCTAACTTTGGTCTTTTTGCTAAATGGCAACATCAAGTCAAATTGTGGAGGAATTCAGATGCATAAATCATACCCACTTTGAAAATATTCAACATCATATATCCCAGTAAATATTTCTTCAAAGATTTAACTAAGTAGTCAGGCACTTTTGAGGTTTAATTGTTGAAATTTTTTATATTGAGGTATAATTTACCCTCTTTAAAATTCTCACATCTGAAACATTATGTTAACTAGTATTGAGAACTACATACACTCATGTAACTCACAACTACTATCAAAAGACAAATTTCTGCTCCCTAAGAAATAATCCTCATAATCTTTTCCAGTGAAACATCCAAGGTCATGTTCAACTACTTGTATAACTTTTACCAACATGTTTTAATCAAGGCTATTCTAAAATATTATGTGAATGGAAACATCATTTTATGTTTCTTGCTTCTTGGCTCAAATTTATTCCTGCATGTTTTTGTATCCATAGTTTTATTTTTCATTTTGTTACTTGATACAATCCCATTGTATAGAACATTTTTTTGTGTATTTAAACTTTATATTGTTTACTGACACTTTCGCCATGGTCAGTTTGGAATTGTTACGACTGCATCTGCTATAACATCCTTTCTGTTATTATATGTTGTTATTTCTCTTTGTAGAGGTATGTCTACTTTTTCAGTAAAATTATCCAAATTTCTTGTACAATTTTACACCCCATCAACCACTGATGCAAGCTGTAGTTGCTCCATATTGTCAGCAATGCTGATGATCATCATCCTTGTTCATTTTAGCAATTCTGGTAGATGCAGTGGTATTTATACATTAGGCCTGATCAAATTCTATCATTCTTCAACTCTCCTCCCATTCCCTTGGTATTCATTCCTACAAATATTACCCAGATTTCTGCTGGTAAAAATTGGAAAAAGCATGCAGTTCTTAGGAGTATACCAACCTCATCATGGGTTGTACTTTAACTTCACAATTTGTAAACAGCTGGGGCTTATGTCTAGTTGCAGTCTAGAATTGAAGATAATGGGTTTGTGGGTAGTTCCTAAAATAATTTAGCAGTGTCTTGCAAGGTAACTCCCTCAGAGTAAACAAATTACATTTTTACCAGAAGAAGCAGGATATAACTCAGACAGGGGTGGAAGGACTGTTTCTACAGGCAAAGATGATTCTGCAGAATTCAGGACTTCAGTTTCCCCTAATTGAACTCATCAGTATCTGTCCATATGTTTCCACTCAAAATTTTAGGATCCCGTTACCTCTAATTCAATCCCCTCACTTTAACAGGAGATACCTGTAAGTTTGGAAATTCATTTTTCTTTTAAGTAAGTCACTCATGGATGAAGGCCTGAGTTTGGTTTTCAGAGATATCAACTCTGTGGCTACAGAAGATAAGTTTTTTTTGCAGAGCATATATAGAATTTTTCATGTTATTTATGCAGAGTTTGCACTAAGAATTTGAAGGCCTGAGATAATGCTTTTCTTCCCCAAGTTTTTCCTTCACCCTACAAATCTCATGATACTTAGCTTCAAAAAATGTTCTTAGGTATCAAATACGTGAACACCGGGAACCTTACCTTTGATAAATTACTTGATTAAGAGTATCAAATGATGATATTTGAATAGCTCTATTGCTAAATTATTGAATGCATTATCTGTGCAGTTTTTGCTGGTAGAAATAAGAGTTCTTAATGATTTTAAAACAACTCAGATTAGAGAATCATTTCCAAAATCTCCAGAAAAATTTGGGAAAACCCATCCCTAAGAGTCTGTTCCTCTTAATACATTCTTAATCAATACTAGTCAAGTTTCTGAATACAAGTAAACATGTAAACATATATACATATTATTATTTTCAATATATTAATGTATTGGCCCAGGAAAATGTAGAAGCTGGCAAGTCTTATATCTATAGGCCATGCTGTCAGACTGGGAACACAAATAGGATTTGATATGTTAATCTTTCAGCAGAGTTTCATCTTTTCTGGGAAATTTCAAATTTCATTCTGAAGGCCTTTAATTAATTGAGGTCCACCCACGTTACCTATGGTAATCTCTTTAACCTAAAGTCAACTGATTGCAGATGTTAACCACATCTGCAAAATATCTTAATAGCAATATCTAGACAGTGTTTGACTAAATAGCTAGGTATTCTCATCTACCCAAGTTAAGATAATAAACTAACCATCACAAAGTCCTGTGATAGGCAGGATGGAAATGCCAGATCTACCACAGTAAATAGTTGAATAAGAGGTCAAAAATGTAAGAGCAGTGGACACATATGAACTGATTTATATGGAAGGTGAACTTACCATCGTCCCCAGGAGACCCAAGAATGTAAGGCAAAACACTTCTAAACACAATACTAGCTACATTGAGAAGTCTATAGGTGGCTGCCAAATTTGGCCAAGATCTAGGAAAAAAAAGATGCTACTTTTTTACAAGTGTTCCATTTACAAGTGGGATGAAAGCTTTCTGGAATAACAGGGGCCATGTGGTGCAACATACACATCAAATGCAAGGTGAATATAATTTAGAGAATGGGCAAAACATCTCAATATATTTGATCAGGGCTAGTGGTTCCTAGAACTCCAAGGGTGAGATATTTAAGAGCAATCATCAAGGGTGCTGATTGATTTATAAAACAAAAACCATAGATTAGGGGATTTATTAGCAACAGAATTGAACTGATGTTTAAATAATTATACTACAGGAGCAGGTGGGATGTATCCCAGGTATGCAAGAATGGTTCAACCTAAGATAGTCAGTCAATTATACACCAAATAAGAGAATGAAGGAAGCAATCTATATAATTAATTCAATTGAAACAGAAAAGGCATTTGACAAATCAAGCATACTTTCTAAAAAAAAACTCAGTTAAAACAAAAATAGAAAGGGTATTCCTTAATATTATAGTTAGCTTATATGTAAAACATCATACCAAACATTGAAAGACCTAAAGCTTTCCCCCCAAGACAAAGATGCCCACTTTTACCACTGCTATTGATCATAATACTGGAAGTTCAAGTCAGATCAATTAGGCAAGAAAATAAATAAAATACATCCAAATTGGAAAGAAGTTAAAATTATCTCTATTGACAAATGACATTATCCTAAGTGTAGAAAACCCAAAAAATTCCACAAAGAAGCTACTAGAGATAATAAACTTTTTCAGCAAAGTTGCAAGGTATAAGATCAATGTGCTAGAAGCATTTGGGTTTCCATACAACAGCAATGGATAATCTGAAAAGAATGTCATGAAAATTACACTTATAATAGCATGTAAAAAAAAAAACAACAGAAATAAATTTAATCAAGAATGTAAAAGACTTGGACACTGAAAACTAAAAAAAAAAAAATTGGCACAAGAAATTAAAGGAGACTTGTATAAATGGAAAAACATATAATGCTCATGGCCTGAAAAACTTAATATTGTTAAGATGCTAATGCTACCCAAAGTGATTTACGGATCCAAAGTAATCCTGGTGAAAATTCCAGCAGCCTTTGTTTACATAAATGAAAAAGCCAATCAAATTCTTATTTAAATACAAGGGACCTCATATAAATGAACATCTTGAAAAGGAAGAAAAAAAGTTCCAGGACTCACACTTTCAGATTTCAAGACTTACTACAAAGCTACATTAATCAAATCTGTGTAGTGCTGACATAAGGATAGAAAAGGAACCCAATGGAATAGAATTATATTAGGCAAAGGAGTCTCAGATGTGACACTAAAAGCATAAGCAAAACAAACAAACAAAATAGATAAATTCGATTTCATCAAACTTAAAAACTGTGCATTGAAGTACATCACCAACAGGGAAAAGATAACTTAAAAATGGGAGAAAATATTTGGAAATCTTATATATAGTAAGAGTTTAATATCCAGAATATAAAAATTACTCCTATAACTCATTTGTACAAAATGTACAAATATCTTGAAAATATATTCCTCCAAAGAAATTATACAAATAGCCAGTAAGCACATGAAAAGATGCTCAACATCATTTGCTGTAAGTAAAATGCAAATCAAAACCTAATTAAGATACAATTACACACCCAATAGGATGGTTATTATTTTAAATGGAAAATAACATGATGGCTAGGAAATAAAAGAAATGGAAACTTCTGTGCATTGCTGGTGGGAAAGTAAAATGCTGCATCCAGCTTGAGTAAACAGTTTGAGGGTTTCTCAGAGAGTTAAACAAAGAATTAATGTATGATTCAGCAATTCCAGGAGGATGAAAACAGGGACTTGAAGAGATATTTCTACATAAATATTAGAGCATCATTATCTATAATGACCAAAAGGTGGAAGTAAACCAAGTGTTCATCAACAAATGAATTGATAAATGAAACAAGGATTTCTTTTCAGCCATTAAAGAAATGAAATGTTGATACATGCTACAACAGCTATCAACCTGGAAGACATCATGTTGAGTAAATAATTCAGACAAAAGACAAATATTGTATGGTTTCAACTATATATATATTGCCTCATATAAGCAAATTCATAGAGAGAGAGTGGATTTCAGGTTACCAGGGACTGGAGAGGCTGGAAATAGGAAGTTGTTGATAGGCATGGAGATCCTGTTTGAGATGAAAAATGTTGGTAATGGATGGGGACACAATATTCAGAATATAATTACTATCAGTGATACATTAGATAGCAATTAAATTGGGAAATTTTGTTAGGTGTATAGGTTACTACAATACAAAAAATGAGAATAAAGATTTGGGGATTGGAAGACTGATTCTGGGCACTATCAGGGACAAAAATCACAATCTATCATTCCATTTTCTGTTCTGAGTCAAGTTTGAGCCATAGAGATAAACACATGAAAGGGAGAGCAGGTCCCTTGGAGGAAGGGCCCTGTAGTGTCACAATAAATAAATGTGTTTTTGATATACAAATCCTCTTGGAAAGGACCTAGAGCCATTTACAATAGCATACTTGGAAAAGCAAAATACTTAGCTCTTTTGAGCACTATTGGTTACAGAGTCTGAGCTGGCAAGAGAAGCTCTGTTTTAATGGAATGCTTCTCTCATCATTACTTCCACTGACCAACATGTGCTTTTCATCATCACAACCTGATGCTCTTTTGGATAGTTTCAGGTTCCCAGTTTTGGATAGAAGCTTTTATCAGGGTTACAGTATGGGTTGCTTTATACTGAAAGCTAGATTGATACTGGTAGTTTTGAGCTCCTTATGCCAGCATGTTCTAAGTGGGAACCTTCAGAAATACCTTAATACTTTCTTCTGGGAGTAGAACTTTCAGGAAACCATAATAGTAAATTGGTCTTTGTTGCTAGAGATCCTCTATGCATCTCCAACACATGGTCCACCTTCTGTCTACTAATGGAGGTAAAACTGAGTGAATGTCATCAAAGCCCCCCATAGGTTTAACTTCTGATTGAGTGTGGCTCATGCAGTGTAGTGTAAGTTATTCTGCATTCCCCAGATACCCCTTCCCCTTTCAGGACTGTAATATTTTCCCCCCCAGCTACTTTGAGTTTCATATGATGGCTCTTAGGGAAGTACCTCTCAAGAAATTGTACTTGGTTGTTGAAAACTGCCTACACCAAGATTATGTTCCCTTCCTGGGGGCAGCCCACATCCTGTGAATGCTCCATGTGGGTCCGCAAAGGAGGGACCAGTTGCCTCAATAGGGAGCAATTTCCAAGGGCCAGCCCAGTTGCAGGGTTCCTCCACGAAGCAGTAGGTGCATTTGCTGTGACCACTTTCTCACTGGACTTCTTCCTGTGCCCAGTTCTCCTTCCTTTTCTCCTGGGGCTGTTTATCCCCAGAGCACTCCCTAATATATTCCCCACATGATAATTTCCAGCTCAGAGTCTATATTCCAGAAAAGACCAAGTGTGTTTCTCTGGAGTAGGGTGGGTGACAGCAGAGTGATATTTATTTTCTTTGCTCCCCTGCCTGTTGTTTATGACTTCTTGGCCCTGAGGTCTGGCCTGGATCACAGCAACTGTTATTCCTTCCCAATATCTCTTCATGGGTAGGGGTGGCAAAGGCTTCCTGCTCTTGACTGCATGGGGTTCCTGTGAAACCTTTCTGGTTTATCTTAAACTTTCCCATATATTTATACACTAGTCCTTTATTAATTTCAATCAGACACCCAGCTTCACTGTACTTTGTTTCAGGTTGAGATTTTGATTGACACATCCTCTATTTCCCCACATTAGAGTTTCACTGGCCTTCATTCCCATGGCCTCTGGGGTCATACAGAGACTTTGATCTACAAAGCACAAGGGCTATTCCCCTCAATTAACAGTGGTAACCCTGTGTCTCTAGAGTGTTGTTTTGACCAAGCTGTGATTCCACTTCATATTTCTTAGAAGTAAAAAATGACAATTTTATTATAAATGATTGTTATACTTTTTCTGAAGGATTTATTTGAAAATGATATGCTACTTAAATATCATATGCTACTTGCACTTATTTAGGGACCTAGGGCTTTGCACAGAAAATATAATTTGACTTAAATGTAGAACACACGCATGTGACTAAGCACTTGCCAAATAAGAGTGGGATTTACTTCTTCAATAAGATTCAAAATCCTAGGTCATTAACACTATTAATCATATTATACTACCCTCTAAAAGCACTAAATGACAATTACTACAGCCCACAGAGACTAAGCAATTGCATCATCTTACATATTGTGTCAGGAAAATTCTGTCCATCAGTTATTCCACTGAAATAAAATTGAGAAATGAATACCTGCATATTACTAGGGACATTAAAAATTTCCCTGTGTCAGCTTGCCTGAGACTGTTTTACCTTATATTACAGTTAGATATTACAAATAATCACAACTGCATGAGGTTTCAAATTATTAATTTTTATTAATGAAGAAAATAAATTTACTTTACTTAATATGATGTAAGAATTGACTATAGTCCCAAAAATGTCTAGGCTACAATTATGAACTGTTTTTGTAGACAGTACAATTAACAAGAACAAAATTATGAAATGGATCCCAAAGTAGAGTCACATTTCAAAGTGCTTGACATCATAAATGACATGTGCTTTTGGTGCTTTAGCTATTTTCATTGCTTTATTACATACACATAGACTTATCAAACATAAAATATAAAAATGTATCAATTATATATGTATGTATATATATATATAAATAGATAGATATAGATAGATAAATATTATCAGTCAGTTATTCTGTTAAATTTAGTTCAGGAAGGAAAAGCATCTGAATTATACCATATGTTTTCTGTCATTTTAATTATTGTATTTGATAATAATTGATCTCTCAATATAAGACCATTTAACAGCCACTCTTCATCAAAGTTTAAATTAGCAATGCCTGAATCATATTAATTCACTCCTTGTAGTATTTTAGATCATCATCCCTTTCCAAGGATATTTATTTAATTTTACATTTGTTCTCAAATGATTCATTTTCCTTTTATTGCATCACAGATTTCTGAAATCATGTAGGGAATTATTTTGAATCTATGGAAACATTCAATATTCATGAATATTAAATCTTGTTAGCATCTCAAGTATCAGCTGTGTGCAGCCCTAGCAATTAATCAATAATATTTTTAGCAAAAATGGTGAAAGGCCACACCTATTCTTCCTCAACGCGAAACATCGTAGACACTGACATAAGCGATTCATCTGCCGCCAGTCTAGAACGTCCTTCCTCCGCCCATATCTGTATAAGGTGATGCTGCCAGAGGGTAAGGAGATCCAGCCTGCTGGGATTCTTTATCCTACTTGAGTAGGTCAACCTAACCTCTTATTATTTAAGCATTTGCTTGTGAATTCTAACTCCAGCAAATCCAATATTATAGTATGCCTTCCACCTATTTTTCTAATTTTTTTAAATCCTCCCTATTACTCATGCTGTGCTCCAAATAACTAAAACATACTATCTGACACAGCCATCAGTTCAAAACTGTGAATCTGGTCAAATTCTTGCTTTGATTCTTGCTATTTTATTTTTGACAGAAGAGATTTCAGTTTCCTGGAAATAAAGATCTTCAGTTTTGGTCGTAGGTTTTGGGAGTAGAAATTGGAAAAATACCCAAAAGCAAAACCTAGGCACTGTTACAATTTTCTATGTTTGCTCAAAAGTGTTGATGAGTTGTCTTCTGTTAGCAACTCAAAAGATATGCATTTTTTATTTAACATAAGGAGATAATTTTAGTATCCATCTATAAAAAGGACTATGGATAAGGAAGAAATTTAATGGGAATATCTCTAGTTTTCTGCAGCCATCATGAAGAAGGTAAAAAAAAAAATCTTTAGCTTTCAGGTGAGTAAATTTCCAATTCATACACTAATCAATTTCTTCCTTTTTTGCCATTTACTTGCAAGAAAAATTATTTTCTCACTTTTAATTTCACCCATGCTTTGCCTCTGTAGTCAATTCATTAGAATTTATTCCAGAAAATCCTCTTTTCATAGGATCACAAAGGTTTTAATTAGCTGCAAATTGTCTTACTTCCGTAATGTTAAGAATTATAATAAAAAATGTAACTTAAATTTATCACATTTTTAGGGAATTTTATTACCTGCTACTTATTTGATTTAATTGATGCATGTAACTCATTTTTCCATTAAATAATCTGAATACTATAGCAAGCTGAGTAATTTATAATTATTTTTATACACTTGCTTCACCTAAAAAAAGCATAGATGTCTTACTTTCTCCATGATAATGATTTCAAATAATAAAAATATTTAATCATAAGTAGAAACTTCATGAGAAAATGCATTTCAAAAACTGAAAATTCAGGTAGGTAATTGAAATTATTCTCTGAAAAACACATAAATTACTCTTGCATGATTGAAACAAAAGATTAGCTCAAATTGCTGTATAAATTAATAATATGTCAGCTTGCCTTCTCAGAATATGCAAACTCTAACATCTGTTGTAAAACTCCCCATGGAATTGAGACTTTAGGTACACTTAAAGTAAAGCTATGTCTGAATAATATAATTGGATGTGAAGCGTATTACAAAATACTTTTTCACCTTCATATATTCTAAATTTTAAAGCAACTTTTGGAAAGGTTTTATTACATTCAATGTTATAAGTAAATAAACAAAAACTAATGTAAGACACTTGCCCAACAACTACTAAATTACAGATTGAATTTTAAAAATATTGCAAGTTCAATTACCTTTCAGGAAAGAACTTTCAAGAAAGGTCTTCCGAAAAATTAGTCCTTCAGAAAACTTACACTCTATTAAATCTAGAATAGAGGATGTGCATATCCCAAATACAGGGTAAATATGTGAATATGTTAGCAAGGTGAAAGTGTATTTCATGATATCTAATTTGAAACAACCCACTAAAGCCCTCATTCAGATTTTTTCCAGTCCAATGATGGTGCTCAAGTAAAGTTGTTTGGGATTAAAGGGTCTTTGCACTGTCTCCCCAGTAAGGATTGACATTCAAGTGTGAGATGGCTGTGTAAGTGGATGCGAAGTGAATGCTCATAAATGAGATGGACTCCTTTGCCCATGTAAATACATTGAATGAATTTACAAGGCCATGTTCATGAGATTGAATTAGCCTCATGTTCTCTTTAACTTTGGACATATTCTTTTAAAGGCTGTATGTTTTTAAGATCTAGACTCTATCAGGACTGAAGAAGAAACTAATTTACACTATGGTAAGGTGAAGAAGTAATGGTGTTATTTTTGTTTTGTTTTGTTGTGTTTCATTTCAACTGTACTCACTGAAGGATGTGTTTGTGTGCCTGTAGTGCAAACAGTTCTCATTACAGCAAAGTACCATTTTACAGATAAGTGAAGTGTGCATTTAATATTATAGTCTTTCATTGTGGGAAAGGATTCCAAGAAAATTACTTTTGTTTTCTGCATGTAACTGTGAAAGAAACTGTGCTACAAATCTTTCCAAAGAAAGTTATGTTTCCATGTACAAGCTCAGTTGCTCCAGTCCTTAAACTTTAGAAAATAAGCCCTCTTGTTTGAAAAGAAAAAAAAAATGCATTCCCAGATTAATACCTGTCAGGAAAAACCATCTGACTGTAGTAAGTTACAGTGAATTTTAACATGTTATCTATGTGTAACACTCATTATCGAGTACCTAGCATTTATGTAATTAAGAACATTGGATTAATTTAGTTTCTAAGATTATTGACTATGAAAGGCATATGGTAAGCATATACATAAATTGCAAATTCTGTGATTCAATTCTTTCAATTTATTTTGGTATCTGACACAAGAAAATCAAAATTACATAGTACTTGAACTTTACTGTGCATTTTGATACATTATATCAGTTACTCAGTTCTAAACCTGCAAATTTCTCATAAGGAAAACTTGGAAAACTTTTAGTTGGTTTTACTCCCAATTTAAAACATTTACAAAATGACAGGTGAATCATTTGAAAGAAGTTTTATCTTCTTTTTTCACCTCTTTCCTTTTGAAGAAGCATGACATTCAAGTGGAACATTTTTAAATGGCAAAAACTCTCCATTTTTTCATTGGCAGTGCCACTCCTGTTAGAAATCATGGAAAACAGAAACTATACCTCAGATTTCATTCTTCTAGGACTCTTCAACAACTCAGGAGCCCACATCTTCCTCTTTGGGTTGATGCTGACAGTGGTCTTCATTTCCCTGTTGGTCAGTGCCCTCATGATCTTCCTGATTCACCAGGACCGCCGCCTTCACACACCCATGTACTTTCTACTGAGCCAACTCTCCCTCATGGACATGATGCTGGTTTTCACCATTGTGTCCAAAATGGCTGCTGACTACTTGACTGGAAATAAGTTCATCTCCCCTGCTGGCTGTGGGTTACAGAGCATTCTCTTCCTCACTCTGGATGGTGGAGAGTCTTTCCTCCTGGCAGCCATGTCCTATGACTGCTATGTGGCTGTATGTCACCCTTTGCAATATCCCATCCTCATGAGCTAGCAATTATGCCTGAGAATGATTTTGGGGTCTTGGTTTCTGGGAGCAGCTGATGGGCTCATGCAGGCTGCTGCTACCCTGAGCTTCCCATTTGCAAATCACATGAGATTGATCATTTCTTCTGTGAGGCCCCCATGCTGGTGTGCTTGACTTGTGCTGACACATCTGTCTTTGAGTATGCCATGTACATCTGCAGTGTGTTAATTATCCTGGTCCTCTTCTCTCTCATCCTGACTTCCTACGGTCTCATCCCAGCTGCTGTTCTCCACATGTGATCCACAGAGGCCCTCAAGAAGGTCTTTGCCACCTGCTCATCACATTTGGCTCTGGTGGTATTATTACATGGGGCTGCCATTTTTATATACATAAGACCCAAATCCTACAGGTCAGCTAACTATGATAAGATTGTGTCAGTTTATTATACTATCTTCACCCCAGTTCTGAACCCCCTCTTCTACAGTCTGAAGGAACAGTGAGGTCAAAGAAGCCTTATGGAAGTTGTATGTGTCAGTGTATTCCCTTTTATCATGAAGAAGAGTACATGGATTTGCTCCAAAATGATTGTGTATAATATTCTCGGTTGAAATTCAACTATATATATGTTTATATCAACATGTATGTATTTTTTCTATATTATTTTGGTGACCTAATCCTTATACTCAGTGTTTGCTCTATTGTCATCACCAAATAAAATTGTGGATTCTTAAAACTTACAATTTCATTGCATAACAAATATTTAGTAAAATGTTTCTACACAATATCCTTTAATAAATGTTTGTTAAAAGAATCAACTAAGAAATCAAACAATTTTGAGGATAAAATGTTCAAATGTGTGTTAGATTAAGGTGTTATTAAAATTCCATAAATTGCACAGTTCTGAAACATGCTTTTCAACCAGTTTTGACAAATATATAGGCTCATATAACTTACACTTACTATCAAGAGACACAACTTTGGCACCCCAGAAAGGGCACTCATGGCTTTTACCAGTGAAATATCTCACTCCAGATACAACCACTCATCTGATTTTTGCCATCATCTTTTATTTGGTCTATTTTAGAATTTCAGATAAATGAAAAACTCTACTAGGTAATTTATGTGTCTGGCTTCCTTCACTTTGTTTAATATAAACTTAAACTTAATATAAACTTAAAATCAATATAAACTTAAACTTAACACAAGTTTAAGAAAATTCCTTCATTTTTGTATTTATCAGTCATTTGTCCTTTTATTGCTAAGTACTATTAAGTTGTAAGAATATATCCATTATTTGTGGATGGGCATCTGAACTATTTGCAATTTGGAGCAGTTATGACTAAGCCTGTTATTAACCTCCTTTTTGTGATCATATGTTCTTACTTCTCTTACTAGACTTGTGATTACTGTTTTCAATAAACTGTTTTTCAAAGCAGTTGTACAATTTTATACACCTTCCAACAATGTATGCAAGTTCCAGTTGTGGCACATTGGCAACAATGCTGGGTATTGTCAACCTTGTTCATGTTAGCAATAATATCTCATGGTTTTCATTTGCATTTCCAAGATGGCAAATGATGTTAAGATGTTTTCCATGAAACTATTGCTCATTTGTGTGTCTTCTTTGTCCTTCCAGAAAATACAACTTGCTTGATTGTAAATAAACAGACAATATGTGATATCTATGGGAGTATTTGTGATTTTTCAAATCAAATTATATGTTGAATTACTTTCTAATGATTATTTTCTGACATATCTGTTTTAAGTCAATGTTCAAAGATTAAGTATTTTAAACAATGCACTTATGTATAGTGCCTTCTTCCCACTTTCATTTTTCCTTGAAACTGTAAATTCCTTGTTTTCACTTATATATTGAAGCAAAGTATTCCAAATCCATTGGGCATAATGAAACAAAAAATATTGTTTTTACCAGGAGGGCTTTCAAGCAAAGATGTAAAAAAAAAAAAAAAGAGTTCAGGTTTTATGGTTTATTTCTGATTTATTTGTTTGTAAATGATTGTATAACTAGAATAATTTTCAGACTAGAAACATGATACCATTAAAAAGGTTGATGTTTCTGCAAAGGTAATATACATATGCAATGATATTATACATAAAGTGTGTACTTATAAATTATATATATTCATACGTATATATAGTCATATATTTACAAATGAATACTTGTATACATTTATATGTATAATGTTCTCTAAAGATAGCAATGAAATACAAATTCAGTGTTAAGAAAATAATTTAACATAACATTTATAAATTATTTTTTTATTTTTTTAATTTTTCTTTATTTTTTATTTTATAAAATAAAGAGAGGAAGAGTGGAGATTATTTCATTAGGGAGCACAGACCAGCTTTTATTTGGCATATTTTCTAGAGCATTTTCGAGAATGGGGTGTTTTAGAAGGAAGATATGGTTTAGAATTTGGCTCAATCTGAGTGTCTTGACTTAGAATCTCTAGTAGAGCTCAGCCAATTTATTTTGTTTTAATTTTTGTTTGTTCCCACAAGCACAGACATACTTTGATCAAAGGATGATTTCATTAAATAATTTGTTTACATGTTCTTTTTAAGATAAACTATGTTCAACCTTAATCCAGATGGAAGACAGTTAACTTATCATATAATAACTATAACAAAAATTATAACAATAAACATAAAATGTTTTGCATTCATCAAGTACTTACACTGTGACTGCACCTTTGCTTAATATTTACCTTTATTTCCTCTCTTTAACTATTACCATAAACCTATGAGGAAGGTGCAGTGCTAATTTTCATTTTCAAAACAGAGAGACTCTCTTATAAGGTCACAATTCATTGTCAACTTCACACATATCTGAAACCAGTTGTCTGACTATAACAATCTTACACTATTGAAAGGGCCAATTCTAATAGTAGGACTCATACTCCCTGTCAAGCCCAGGAGAAGCTGTGTTTTACTCAAGCTTCCTAAAGAAAAACATCTTGCTCTTAGAAGAGAAGACAAATGGAGTCTCTATGTTGAGTGAGATAATAAACACAGATGCTTAAAAGCTTGCCTAACATTTAAAAATGTTTAATGAAGTTTAGCTGTCATAAAATTATTATTTATCTCTCCATCTGTACTAGGCAGAATGTAAGATAAGTTTATTTGTTTATTGACTCCACGAACACTTGGAGACTCCCTCAATGTGGAATTGTAGCAGCAAATAAGACAAACCAAGTACTCTGACCATAAATAGATTCCATAACATATTATGGGCTCTCAGGTTCTCAAGAACAGAAATAAAGTATGCTAACAAAAGAGACAATGGTGGGGAAAGGGTCAAGGAAACCAAGTTTTATTTTTCCAACAAGTGGTTATCCTCATTCTTATAAAATATTTCAATAGATGCTGAAATGGATTCCATTCCTTCTCCCCCATGACACCCAGACTTTTCTGTGGCACCCTAAGGAATGCTGGGTCAGTAATTGTGCCCCACCCCCACCTCCTTTCATCCAAACAGTTTTACCACATTTCCTTCACTTCCATCTCTGGCCAACCCCTGGGTCCATGGTGAATCCAGCTGCCATATCAAAGTTTGGTGCTTTTCCCTTCTACATGCAACAAGACCTCAAGGTGAGTAGTATCCTCACTTTTTCATCTTGGTGCTTCCAACCTTCTCTCTTACCTTTCCCTGGCAAACAGCCAATGAACTTGAAGTAAATATCTGAATTGTGGCATCATCCAATGCCCCACAGTCACTCAAGGAAGAGGTGAATTTGAAGCAGATGAATGGCTTGAGCAAAAACCAGGCACCATGAAGTATTATGGTGTTGTCTGAGCCTCTGAACTGGATGTGTTAAATGGTAAAGACCTGGCAAGAATGTGCTGGGTTGAGTGAAACTGGTAAACAAAAATGTGGTGGCAATTGAGGAATTTAGAAAGACAGTAGGAGCCAGGTCAGGTATGTCTGCATCAATCATTCCAACAGCTGACTAGAGTATACCCTGTTGTGAAATCTCTTACCATTTGTGGTAGAATGCATCAACACATGAACAGTTAAAATACAAGACTAAACATGATGCCCCGTTTGAGGTGCCAGGTTCTGAAAGAGAGAGATAGTCCCCTGCTCTATCAACAGCAAGAAAGGTACATGGATGGTGGATTTTACAGGTAGATATTGGAGAGTGAGAGATCTTTAAGCCCTTAGATGTGGTGGAAAGACTGTTTTATGAGGAAGATAGATGTGAAGTTAAGGCAAGGATGCAAGGAATATGGTCATATAACTGTAAGTACTTCTGTTTCATTGAGTCATGGGAACTCAAGGTAAGGAGATTTGATGGAATGTGTTTTTAAATCAAGGAAACATGGCCTAGCAGTGAGCCTACATACTTGTAACTTTGTTTCAGAATCTAGGAATAGTGCAAAAAACATTTATGTGGGGAGAAATTAGAGGCAGAGAATCATAGTTGAAATATTATAATATTTTGAGTCACTATCTTATAAAAGTGAATGTCAAACCTTTTTGAGTTTGGAATTATACTAGATCCTTGATACTCCAAGTCACAATCTAATAGAAGTTTTAAGTTTAGCAAATAATTACCACACAGTACCCCCTAGCTTTTCTCTTCCAGCATTGACTTGTTTTCCTCCTATAAATTCTTATTGCAAATAATGCAACATTATAAAATAATCCTCTACATATCATATATCAGGAGAATAAGAAATAGCAAGGAATTCAATGTATGCCATATGTTAGGGTAGATTTTTAGAAATTAAGTCAATGAAACAAGAATTTTCAAATGATGGCCATTATGTGAGATGGCTTAAAATAAACATAAACATTTTATGTTTAAGTTAAAGTTAACTTTTACTTAACTTTAGCACAATTTTACTTCTGATTTAGGAAATATTTACCAATATAAAGAACTCAGAGACTCACAAATTTTTTTTTTTTATTTTTGTGACTAAGAAAAACTGTGAATAATCAGTATCCCAAATAAGGTAGTAGCTTACTAAATCTGATACATCTAGTTGAAATAATCTACATTAAAAAAACAACTATAAATCAAAAATCCTTCAAGGGCAGGGATAGCAAAAAGTTCTGCTGTTGGTAGAGAATTTGCATTGGTTGACCTGTTCTGAGCCCTTGGTGTGACCTCTAAAGGAATTCTCTTTGCCTACTTTGTTATTTTGCTCGCATTACCTTTTGTACTTTTTCTTCTCCTCTTAATCTTCCTTGCCTTCCTGATCTTTGGAAGAAATTGGAGAATTTTCAGCAATGCATTGAATATATATGGACTAATTCTTGCTAACCCAGGTTTAGTGATCTAAGGAATTATTTAAATTCTAAAATTCAGATATTGACTAGGCTTAGGTTTTCTAACATTTGTCCTTCTGAAATTTAGTTTGCTTCTAGTGTTTTCCATTACAAATGAATTCAGCCAAGAAAATGTGAGAAAGTAGAGTTTTTAAACCAGTTGCCAATTAATTATTCCCAAAATTATCAAAATGGCTTTGTGGACGAGATTCACGACAATAGGCTTGAGGAAGAAGAAACTTAACTTGTTTCTTTATGAAAACCGAGGTGGTCATGATTCTCTGTGAGAGACCTCTCAAAGGAATTTGCTGGATAAGATTCCAGGTATGAATTAATCTCCTTGTAAGGCTGATACTCATCATCTACTAAGGAACTGATGCTTTTGTTTTATGTAAATTAAACAGTTGACACCTCCGGCCCTGCAGTGTTCCTAATTATGTATGTTTCTCTCAGTGAAAACTTTTATCAAGAAAACTATATTTATCTTCTCTGTTAACTCTTTTGACTTCATTTCTCCCATGCTGAATTTTGCAGAAAATGACAGTATCATGGCTAATATTTTGAATTTTTCTAATCTTGGATCTAACACCATAGCCTAAGTTGACACTTAGTTGGCCTTTTATTGTCTAGCATGTGGCAGGTTAGGGAAATATCTGGCTAATTACTATGAAACACATTTCCCCAGCTTCTCAGAATCACCTAAATCCCTGATCCCTGCTCTTAATTCCTACCACCAAGACAAAAATTTTATGTGTGTGTGTGTGTGTGTGTGTGTGTGTGTGTGTGTATGTATTTCTATCAATTATAGTTAAATTCATTGCCTGAGACAATTTGGTTACACCATGAGTAAGACAGATCTGATAAAAAGAGGCTTAATCATTAAAGAAACCTGTTTTCTAACATGCTCATTGAAAGTAGTCTGTATTTTGGCAAACCAGGGCTCTGTGGTGACTCTTGGACAATAAGAAATTGTATCCCTGTTTTCTGCTTCTGCCTCTGTAGGTATTCATCTCCATGCAACTTTCCTAGACAACTGAAGGACCACAATATCACATCCATACTTTAAGCGGTATGATGAAGGATGCAAGGAGTGTGTGTGTTTCTATCATTTTTTCTGTTGTCGATATCCAGAATTTAGTCAATATGCTACACCCCTGTGGCTTTAAGGGGAGTGGAGAAGTGCATTGCCTTATGTGAGTGGCAGTGGCCCTAAGCCAATGATGCTATGATTGCCAGTGTATGGAAGGGGATGGAGGTAGAAGGAAGACAAGGACAATTACGGGATTTCTGGCTCGAGCAATTGTACGTGGGTAGTGCCATTCACTGGAGTGTAGACTTGTTTGTGCAGTTCAGTAGCAGACATGATAAATTTGGTATCACTGTGAGACACTAATCACAGGATTTCCTTAATTCAGAGTGGCAGAAATAAGGGTAGACATATTGTCACACTGTAATGACTCTGAAAAACCATAAGGGAAATAAAGTATAATTGTTTAATTAAAACATCACATAGCTGGTGTAGAAGGAAATTGTGAGCAGCTGAACTGCTTTATATCAGAATAAGAAGCATAACATACCATGTGCTTTGTTCTCTCACTTTTATATCTGCCACATTTTAATACACCTGTGTATGTGTGTATGTGTATGTGAGGAAGCCAAACCCAACATTCTCATTCAATCAACTGAGTCCCTTTCTCCCAAGGGAAGGCTTATGGACCAGTTTTATCAGGCAGTAAGTAAACAGTATATTTCTTATTCATGTCATTGGATCAAAGTTTGTTTTACTCTGTCTTACTCTAGCATATCCTTTAACTCTTTCTCTCTAACTTTCTATTTCCTCTCTTTCTCTCTCTCTCCCCCTATATAAAAGCTTAACTGAGTATGTAAATGTTATAGTAACAATTATAAAATTATAATAATATAGAATAGAAAAATTATGCAGTAATAACAGAAATTATTATTTTGCACTCTCAATGTGCCATACTCTCTTTTACAATTGTGTGCATATACGTATGTATGGTATATATGTGTTTGAGTGTGTGATTAAATGTGTGTGTTATTTATTGTGTCCTGTTTAGTTTTCAAAACAACCCTATGGGGCAATACTATTATCATCACATTTAATACAGATTCATTTCAGATATGCTTACATATCTGAGGGGTGTTTTATGTATGGATGAGTGCAGGAGAAAATTAGATATGTGTAGGGCACTGTATTTGACTTACTATTATTATTTTTCTCAATTCAAACCATTAGGAAGTAGATTACTTGTGTAGCAACTTTCTGAATACAATTATTGAGCCAACAGCACACTTATTCCTAGGCCAGATAACATTTATCATACATCTATTTTACCAATATCCTGTGTCAACTTTTTGAAATAAAATAATTTTATTCTAAATGTGTATAGGTGGATTCAGTGTTGGACTGTGGCTTCTCCCATGAAAATTAATTATAGTAGAGTGAATAAACAACCAGTTAGTTTGCATCACTTGGTCACAAACTCAGTAAGTCTGAAGCTTATGGTAATTAGCACAAGACAGTCATTGACATTATACATATATACAAGTGTTTAAAAGGTAAAAATATAATTCATATATGGTATAAATGCAGGTGTTCACATCATAATTAATTTTTCTAAGATTTACATATTGAATAATTTTCAAAATAAATATTTTTCAGGAAGAATTGATTTGTTCTCCTTTGATCTTTTATATATATATATTTTTAATTTTGGTTGGGATTGTTCAGATACCATACAATTATCCAAAGATCCAAAGTGTACAATCAGTTGCCCCTGGTACAGCTGTGCATCCATCACCACACTTAATTTTTGTTCAATTTTTAGAAACTTTTCATTACTCCAGGCCAGAAATAAAGTGAAAGATGGGGGGGAAAAAAAAGGAAAAGAAAAGGAAACTCGAATCGTCCCATATCCCTAACCAACCCCCCTCAATTACTGACTCGTAGTGTTGGTATAGTACATTTGTTACTGTTTATGAAAGAATGTTGAAATACTACAAACTGTAGTATATAGTTTGCAATAGGTATATATTTCTTCCCTATATGTCCCTCTATTGTTAACTTCTAGTTGTATTGTCATACATTTGTTCTGGTTCATGGAAGAGTTTTCTAATATTTGTACAGTTAATCATGGACATTGCCCACCATAGGATTCAGTTTTATACATTCCCATCTTTTGACCTCCAACTTTCCTTCTGGTGACATATATGACTCTGAGCTTCCTGTTTCCACCACATTCACATGTCATTCAGCACTGTTAGTTATTCTCACATCTTGCTACCTACACCTCTGTTTATTTCCAAACATTTAAGTTCGTCCTAGTTGAACATTCTGCTCATACTAAGCAACCACTCCCCATTCTTAAGCCTCATCCTATATCTTGGTACCTTATATTTCATGTCTATGAGTTCACATATTATAATTAGTTCTTATCAGTGAGACCCTGCAATATTTGTCCATATGTGTTTGGCTTATTTCACTCAGTATATTGCCCTTGAGGTTTTGACATCAACCCATTTTTTTAAGATGGTTTTGTTCACACCCCATACATTCCATCCTAAGTAAACAATTGATGGTTCTCTGTATGGTCACATATTTATGTGTTCACCACCTTCACCACTATCTTTATCTATATAAGGACATCTACATTTCTTCCAAAAGTCAGGAGGGAGCATCAAAGAAAGTAGAGAGGGAAAAGAAAGAGGAAAAAACGACAGCTAGGAAGTAGCAAAAGGAAAAGTAATCTTAAATCAAAGTAGGGTAAAGAGTCAGACAACACCACCAATGTCAAGTGTCTATCATGCCTCCCCTATACCCCCTTCTTATCTGCATTTACCTTGGTATATCACCTTTGTTGCATTAAAGGAAGCATAATACAATGATTCTGTTAGTTACAGTCTCTAGTTTACCTTGATTGCATCCCTCCCCCAATGCCTCCCCATTTTTAACACCTTGCAAGGTTGACATTTTCTTGTTGCCCTCGTAAAAGATCATATTTGTACATTTTATCACAATTGATGAACACTAGATTTCACCAACTTACACAGTCCCATTCTTTATCTTTCCTCCTTTCTTCTGGTGTCTCACATGCTCCCCACCTTCCTCTCTCAACCGTATTCACAGTCATCTTTGTTCAGTGTACTTACATTGCTGTGCTACCATCTCCCAAAACTGTATTCTGAACCACACAGTCCCATCTTCTCCTATCACTCTGCAGTGCTCCCTTTAGTAATTCCTGTAGGGCAGGTGTCTTGTTCACAAAGTCTCTCATTGTCTGTTTGTCAGAAAATATTTTGAGCTTTCCCTCATATTTGAAGGACAGCTTTGCTGGATATAGGATTCTTGGTTGGAGGTTTTTCTCTTTCAATGTCTTAAATATATCACACCACTTCCTTCTTACCTCCATGGTTTCTGCTGAGAGATCTGCACATAGTCTTATTAAGCTTCCTTTGTATGTGGTGGATTGCTTTTCTCTTGCTGCTTTCAGGATTCTCTTTTTTGTCTTTAACATTTGATAATCTCATTATTCAGTGTCTTGGTGTATGCCTATTCAGATTTATTCTGTTTGGAGTATGCTGAGCTTCTTGGATCTGTAATTTTATGTCTTTCATAAGAGATGGCAAATTTTCATTGATTAGTTCCTCTATTATTGCGTCTACCCCTTTTCCCTTCTCTTCTCCTTCTGGGACACCAATGATACATAGATTCTTGTACTTTGTTTCATCTTTAAGTTCCCAGAGATGTTGCTCATATTTTTTCATTCTTTTCTCCATCTGCTCCTTTGTGTGTAGGCTTTCAGGTGTTTTGTTCTCCAGTTCTTGAGTGTTTTCTTCTGCCTCTTGATGTCTGCTGTTGTATGTTTCCATTGTGTCTTTCATCTCTTGTGTTGTGCCTTTCATTTCCTTAGATTCTACTAGTTGTTTTTTTCAACTTTCAATTTCTGCCATATGTATGCCCAGTATTTTCTTTACGGTCTCTCTCTCTTTTGCGAAATATTCTCTAAAGTTTTCAAATTGATTTAGCATTAGTTGTTTAAATTCCTGTATCTCAGTTGAAGTGTGTTCGTTCCTTTGACTGGGTCATAGCTTCGTTTTTGTTAGTGTAGGTTGTAGTTTTCTGTTGTCTAGGCATCTGACCTCCTAGGCCACCCCAATCAGGTTTTCCCAGATGAGAACAGGTTCAGGTCACAGAAGGAGGAAATATTCAGTATCTGGTTCCCCTGATGGTTTTTCTTAGAGGATTAATACACCTGTGCTTTTCTGTTTGGCAGGTGCAGTCTGTCACTGCCTGTGTAAGGGGGTGTGGCCTGTGGCTCTCCTCCCCCAGGAGAGTCTGTTTCTGGAAAGGTGGGAGGTAAAGCTGGGCCCCTCCCTTTCCTTTGGGAAGCTATGCCCCCTCCAAAGAGGTCACTGCCGTATCAGGAAGTTCTTTGTTTCTTTGACTCTGCTGATCAGAGTATTTTGATTTTAAAATAGCTTAGTCTGTCTTTATTGCAAAGCACTGTGGGCTGAAAGCAGCTGCAGTTTTCTCCACAGAAAACAAAAGGGACAGAAAAGCTCCCAAGTTCACCCATCAGCCTCTGGGCTTCTCATCCTGAGACAGATATGTCCCCCGACTCTCCCAAGGTCACTTGTCCCCAAAAGCCTCTGTCTGCTCATTGAGGATTCACTGTCTGTATTTAGCAGTTAACATTAAAATCCCAGATGGAGCTGGGCTGCAGTACACTAGCTTGTTTGGAGAGTGCTGTTCTCTAGCACCGCGCGGCTTCTGTGAAGGTGGGGCTCTTGGCTCTCAGCTCTCAGAGCGGGTCCCCAGTTTTACTTACAGATTTTATGCTATGATCTTGGGCATTCCTCCCAATTCAGGTTGGTGGATGATGAGTGGGCAGTCACGTTTGTCTCCCCACAGTTATTCCTGGTTATTTACTAGTTTTTTGGTCATTTATGAATTGTTCCCAGGGGGACTAACAGTTTTCCACTTCTCTCTATGCCGCCATGTTTTCTCTCTCTCTTTTATATGTTTTACAGTCAAACCATTAAGGTGAATAATTAATGTAGGAGAAAATAAATAGTTGTTTGATATATGAATGTGTATTCCCAACAATATTGGGAAACAGTGGTTCTCCAATTAAAAAGAATTTAAGGAAATATTTTTCATGATTCATCTGTGGAATGATAGATCTAGAAAATAATGAAAATAAATTCTGAATAGAGTTAAGTCAAAATTAATAATTGAGAATAATGATAAATACAAAATAAGAACTGCTTGAAAGTAGTTGAATCAGTACAAAAACTGTAGGTAAGGACTTTTCTTTTTGCAGTAGGAAGAAAAGATTCAGATATGCCTGTTTATAGCTAGAAAATGCTTTCAAAGCATGTGTGAATTCAATGGACCAGTTGGAGAATAATGAGTTTTATTAACTAGTTGGAATAAACACATTAAGGAAACTAGATTAACTGAGAAAACCAAACATTTTGGCTACTAGTAAAAACTGGTGATATAGGAATAAAACTGCACTCAGGAGATAATATGGAATTAAGATTTTAAGATTACAGGGGTTCAACGGCCACCTGAATATTCTGAATATCATCATTTGATTCAAACAAATAAGTGCTCATCTTGTAAAAAGAGGCCCATGTCATAGCAGGTTGATAGTTCTTTGACTTGATTTTGAAACTCACATTTCTCTCATTTTATTCTGTAATAAATCTGGGTTTTACATTTTTTCTTCCATTTCTATTCATCTATTTACTTTTTTTTTTTCATTTAGCAAAATGTGGGAGTATTTGTGAGAAGATATGAGAATTAAACTTTCATGCTCTTGGCACTGTTCTCTTCTTCCCAAACAAGTCTGGACTTCTTTTCCTTTATATTTCTAATTTTTATTATGACTATAACAGAAAATACCATCATGATCCTAGTTACCTGCAGGTACTGACTTCCCCACACACATATGTATTTCCAACATTGTTCCGCAAATCACTGACTTTCTCTCAGGCAGGAAAGAAATTTCATTTTCTGGCTGTGGCTTCCAGATATTTCTGTTCCTCACCCTGCTGGGCAGTGAATGCTTCTCCTGGCAGCCATGTCTTATGACCATTATGTATTTCTTCCAGTTTGCTAAAGCTGCCAGAATGCAAAATACCGGAAATGGATTGGCTTTTGTAACTGGGGTTTAATAGATTACAAATTTACAGATCTAAGGCTATAAAAGTGCCCAAAGTAAGACATCAACAAGGAGATTCCTTCACTGAAGGAGAGCCAATGGAACACCTCTGTCAGCTGGGAAGGCATGTGGCTGGCATCTGCTGGTCCTTTGCTCCAAGGTTGCATTTCAAAATGGTTTTCTCAAAAATGACTCTGGGTTTCTGTCTCTCTTAGCTTCTTTCAGCTCTCTGCTTGGTTCTCCTGGAGCATTTCTCTCTAAGTGTCTGGGGGTTCTCTGGCATACTCTTGATTACATATCTTAGCTTCCCTCCAAAATGTCTGTCCCAGCTTCTCTGAGCTCCTTCTCTCTGTGAGCTCTTTTAAAGGATCCCAGTGATCAAATTAAGACCCACCCTGACTGGGCAGGGCACATCTCCATGGAAATATGCAATCAAATGGTCCCACTCCACAAGGTTGAATTAAAAGATCATGGCCCTTCTTGGCTCCATAACAGCTTCAAACAGGCACAGTAGCCATCTGTCACCCACTGCACTATCTGATTCTTATGAATGAGCATGTCAGTGTTCTCATTGCCAGAGGGTCCTGGCTCATTGGGACAATCAACTCCACAGTTCACACAGCCTATGCACTCCATCTTCTGTGGTTCAAGGGAATTGATCACTTTTTCTGTGAAGTCCCATCCATGTTGAAAGTGTCCTGTGTAGACACATCATGCCAAGAATGAGGAGTTTATATAAGTTGTATCATCTTCCTACTCATTCCTATTTCCATGGTGTCTGCCTCTTATAGCCAAGTTCTCTTCATCATCCTCCAAGTGAGGCACAGAAAAAGTCATATTCTACAGTCATATTCTACCTGTTCCTTTCTCCATTATTGTGGTTACAAAGTAATATGGGCCACCTATTTTCATATATGTGAGACCTAAATCCTAGCACACTCTAAACCAGGTTATATTCCTGGAAAAATTCTTTACCATCCTCACACCCACACTCAATCTCTAATCTAAAAATTTAGGGAAAAGGTGTTTTGCTAGCAATTAAAATATGTCCAAAAGTAACTTTCTACAAAAAAAGTGAATAAGAAAAATGTTTGAAATGTATCTTTTCCCTATTTCCATATGAATACCTAGGGAAATCAATTATTAGACACCCCTGAGATGTAAGACAGAATTTTGCTAAGAACTTGACTGCAAAGCTAATATTGCCCCAAGTGTGGAAAGAAGAGAATATATCCAAACCCTATTGTATAAAGTATCCTATGTGTTGATTTTGTAAATGTAAACCTCTGAAAATGCATTGTTCCCTCTGTGGTTCTGTTTATAATTAGCCAAGGCAATTACTTAAAGGAATAAAATGTGACCCAACACTTTCAATTTCTTTCAACAAAATTGTAAGAATTAGTAAAAATTATTCTTTAAGTTAAAATCATCCATGTACATTATATAAGAAACATGCATGCATATAATGTCTGTATTTTTATGAAATTAATTAAAGGTCTAAAATGAGATTGAGAGAGGAATATAAGTCTCTAAAATGCAAGGTGTGTGTGTGTATCTGTGTGTACACACCACGCACAGGATTTCCTTGTTTAAAAAGGGAAAACCACAGTTCAGTCAGCATAGATCATGGAAATGTAAGAAATTCATGGAAGAAAGTAAAAACAGAAAATAAGATATTTCAAGCAAAAATTGCAAAACCTAAAGTCTCTTCTCAAATAACAATCAGTACATTTTTAAAATTAATATTGATTTTAACCAGTGGCAGTAGTGTATTTACAGTGATCAGAATTCAGGTGCCCATGTATGTCAAAGCAGAGAGAAGGCCTGTCTATGCTGAGTAGCCCACTACAGCACACTGGTGACTAGATATCTTTTTATTAATGTATTTCACAACACAGCTTTTTCTGTTGATGAGCTTCTCCTGCTGTAAGTAGAGAAAACAGGGAACTAATAGATTAAATTTTGGATGACACTTTGTATTGCTTTAGAGAGCTCAGTCTCACATAATCACAGGACAATGCCAGCTTTCCCAATGGAATAAGTTATGGTTGTTTTTCCTTCTATAGTGTCTCTTCCCTACTTCTAACATTGGGTTTTTCTGTATAGAAACCGGCCCAACCATACTCATTAAAATAAAGTACTGATTCTAGTAAGCATTTTTGAAAAATAATGTATTTTGTTAAATTTATTTTACATTGTACCTGGATTGTTCTGCCACCAGATTCTACTTAAATATGTATATTTCTGTTTGTAAAATACTGTATGAAAAATGAAATTCAAGAGGAAGTTACTCATTATGAACAAAAAATAGTTGTTTAATATGTTAAGAAAACTGGTTGCTTTCAAACTGAAAATAGGTAAATTAAAGTGATAAAAATTCAGTCTTATCTAATTATGTCATGTTTTATATCAGTGTGATTGGAAGCTTTCAATAGTGATAATGTATTTTCTAATATAGAACTATCTAAAATATAACTTGCACTTATGGTTAAAAGCATTTAAATTTTCAAGCTTAATTTCTTGCATCCATTTTTCCTCATTATACAAAAATACATTGTTTTAAAGTTTTTACAATGTGAAAACTGAATCAAATTGAAATAAAAATTCCCTTCTTTAATAGTAATGGAATAATGGGATGATGAGCATACAAACTCAAAATGTATCCATTCTTACCTAGTTATATTTCATAGGTATTTTTCTCAATTAGTAAATACAGGGTTCTTTTCTCTCTCAAACTTAATATTGTCTTCTAATCCCTGATCGTTGGATATTTAATGCCATTGGCATTCATTCCACTTTTTCCTTCTGTATTCAAATAAATTTTCATTAGATTGAGCAAAAATCTATGTAATATATGTAATTCCATTTCATTAATTTCAATTTGGATTTATTCCATCAGATATTTAAACATTTAAAATTCCAAAATATATTATCAGAACAATCCAAACTCCATATTTCTACCAAAGATTCAGAATGCCTGTGTTCCCTTGGGTCATTGCTGTTGGTATTTTTACATCTCCAATATTAGCTAAACCATTGACAAAATGATATTTCACACTCTAATTAGTATTTAAATTTGAATTTTAGTAAAATTAAATGACTTTCATAATTTATTAGTTATTTATGTTCTTCTTTTGGTGTTTCCTGATACATGTAATGCTCTTATTTCTATTTTTCAGTTGATTTTAGGAGTTCTATATGTATAATGAATGAATACATTGCCAATTATTTTGCAAATATTTTTTTCTGTCACATTTTCAATATTGATTACTTTTCCACTTTTCTTAGAAAGTTCCTTCTAAGAAAATATTTGAACTAAGTTTTGAAGGGTTTCTGTTTGGTGTCATTTAAGGAAGGACAGCCCTCCCCCATATTCCAAGAAATAGGAAAGCACGTCTTTATTTTCTAGTACCTTTATATTTTAATTATATACAATTCAGTATTTAATGCATTTGGTATTTATTTATTGGTGTTTGGTGTGAGGTGCAGAACATGATTTTTTTTTTGTCTTCCAATTGTCTAGCCAGTTGTTCTGGATGCACTTTTTAATAACAAATTGTTGTCATCATTTTTTGTATCCATCCTTACTTTTATATTAAAGTCACATCTGTCCATTCTATCACCCTGTGTTTTGATTTTCTTTCATTCTTTGCTCTTTTCCTCCATAAGGGTCATAGTCTTTCCCTGGCAAAATCATTTTGCTGTGAATTCAGATGTCAAGCCTAAATAAAAATGGATGCATTTCCTCTTAAACTGTTCATAATGATTTATGGGAAAGATAGGTCACAGAAGAGTGTATTTCATGACAATACAGAGATGAAATAAACAGAATGCAGAATGTAGGTTATTCTACAGGACAATGACCCAGTGTTATCACAAATAAATAACTATTTAAAATTGGATTGGAATAATAAAGAATATAAGAGAACTAAAAAGATGCTAACATAATTATTTATGACACTTTTTTATTCCAATTCTTAAATATATTATAACATGGTGTGCCGGTTTGAGTGTATTGCGTCCCCCAAATGCCATTATCTTTGTGGTCTTGTGTGGGGCAGAAGTTTTGGTGCTGGTTGGATTTGCTTGGAATGTGCCCCACCCAGCTGTGGGAGATGATTCTGATGAGATGTTCCCATGGAGGCATGGCCCCGCCCATTCAGGGTGGGCCTTGATCGGTGGAGCTATATAAATGAGCTAACTTGGGGGGAGAAAACAGAGTGCAGCTGGGAGTGATGTTTTGAAGAGGAGCAAGCTTGCTAGAGAGGAACGTCCTGGGAGAAAGCCGTTTTGAGTCAGGAGCTTTGGAGCAGATGCCGGCTGCCTTCCCAGCTAACGGAGGTTTTCCGGACGCCATTGGCCATCCTCCGGTGAAGGTACCCGATTGCTGATGTGTTACCTTGGATGCTTTGTGGCCTTAAGACTGTAATTGTGTAGTGAAATAAACCTCCGTTTTATAAAAGCCTATCCATCTCTGGTGCTTTGCATTCTGCAGCATTAGCAAACTAGGACACATGGCATTCACTGAAATGTTAACACTGTTATTTGATGATATTAAAAATTATTGCTAAATGTTTAAGATTTGATAATGATTTAGTGATTGTATTTAAAAGAACCCGTATTGTCAGAGGCATGTTCCAAAAGGTTACAGATGAAAAGATAAGCTGCATGGAGCAGAGATGAAAGGGGTATATGGAGCAATATTTGCTTTGTGTTGATAATTGTGGAAGCTGCATGATAGATGCATAGGGTTCAGAATGATATCCCTTCACTGCCATACATGTTCAAAGTTTCCATAACCATTTAATGAACTTTGAGCTATTCTCATCCCTTTATTCTTCCAAATCCAAAATATTATATTTCCAGTAATGCCACCAAATTGAACCTACAAAAATATGTGATTTGGATCAAATTCCACAATGTTGTACAATATTCAGATAATACTTAAAATATTTGCCATCTTCTGTTTTGCCTTCTAGAAATATATCTATTTACCATGCCATAAACAGAGTTGGGGGGAAATGCAAATTTTGTGATGGATTTATTTGAGGAAATGTATAAATTTCATTGAATTTCTGATTTTATATAAATATCACAATTTCTAACTTTATATTCATCATGGAACACTACATTTTCTGAGCTTTCTTTTTGGTTCTTATAATTTTTCCATTGAGCCTAATGGTGCTCCAGGTGTTTATATTATATGCAAATAGCATTAGTTTTGTGCTCAGTTCCCAACAGTAAAATACATTCAGTTCTGATGTTATGTAGCATGATAGGCAGGGTTACTGCTTCCAGGAAATCACTGAGTAAAACGTGTGTTACTTGGCATTTAGTGTGCTGATCGTAATATTGATGGGAAGTATCAATAGCAATATTTAGTAGATGTATGAAGTTTTTCATGGTACAGACTTTTTCTCATTCCTAGAATACAAAAGAGTTTGTATATTGTTTCTTTTTAGGAATTACTCTTCTTTTTTAAATAAAAATATGCATCCTCCATTTGTATGTTATCACACTTTTTCTTTAATTTAGTTACATCAACTTTTCTTTTGCTCTAATATCTGATCCAATTCATTCACAAATTCTGTTGGTAGCACCTTAAGAATAGACACCATATCTGTCCACTTTGCAAATGCTCCCTGTGCCAGTTTGAATGTATTGTGTTCTCCAAAATGCCATTATATTTGAGGCAATCTTGTGGGAGCAGACATATTAGTGCTGATTAGGTCCAAACCTATTGTTTCCCTGGAGATGTGACTCAATCAACTATGGGCAAGACCTTTGACTGGATAATATCCATGGAGGGGTTTCCTCACCCATTCATGGTGGGTGTTAATCAGATCATTAGAGTCATATAAAGGAGTTCACAGACAGAAGGATCTCAGAGCAGCTGTAGGTGACATTTTGGAGAGCAACTGAGAGTGACATTTTGAAGAGGAGCTGCAGCTAAGAGAGGACACAACACCCCAAGAGAAGCTGAGAGAGAGGAGCTTGATAGAATGCCACTTTGAAATGCAACCTGGGAGCAAGCAGACACCAGTCATGTGCCTTCCCAGCTAACAGAGGCTTTCCAGATGCCATTGGCCATCCTCCAGTGAAGGTACCATATTGTTGATGCCTTACCTTGGACACTTTATGGCCTTAAGACTGTAACTTTGTAACCAAATAAGCCCCCTTTATAAAAGTCAATCCATTTATGGTGTTTTGCAAAATGGCAGCATTAGCAAACCAGAACACTCCCCTACTGAAATAATTGGCCCAATTCTCATCATAACTTGCTTGGGCACCTTGACAACCCCTTAAGTGAGACTCCTCCAACTTTCAGACTTGCACCTTTAGAGTCATTTCATAAAACAGGCAGAGAAATCCTATTAAAACATTATTCATGTTGATATCTCACCCTGCTCAGATTCTTCTGATGGCCTTTGAATAAATCCAGTTCTTTAGGATGCAGTGATGAGCTATTATATCCATATCTCACCTCACTCATAGTACATTCTATCTCCCAGAATTTCTGCAGCTAACCTCCTTGTTTTTCCTCATGTCTCCAGGTCCTTTGCACTGCTGTTTCCTACCCTATATCTCTCTTTCTGCACTCTTTCTTATTGGATCATGCCCTCCTTTTATTCATATTTCTGCCCAAATATCACCATGATGACTTGAAGCTGTGTGCACCCCAGAACAACATGCTCTTTAATCTAATCCATTCCTATGGCTATAAACCCATTGTAAGTAGGAACTTTTGAGGAGATTACTTCACTTAGGGTGTGACCCACCTCATTCAGGATGGGTCTTAATCCTCTTACTGGAGTCCTTTATAAACAGGATGAATACATGGAGGAGAGAGAAAGCCATGGAAGCAAGAAGCTGAAAGCAATGAAACCTAGAAGAGAAGGGAGAGACCAGCAGATGCTACTATGTGCCTTGTTATGTGGCAGAGGAGCCAAGAATCACTGACAGCCAGTATCCATGAAGAAAGCATTGCCTTGGTAATGGCTTCATTTGGACATTTTCATGGCCTCAAACTCTAAGAGAATAAACTCCCATTGCTGAAATCCAATGCAGTTCATGGTATTTCCCTTAAGTAGTCTAGGAAATGAAAACATCTGTTAAGCCAGGCCTTTGCTAAACAACAAATTTAACACCACAGCAAAATAATGTTATAAGACATTGCCTTGACTGTTTTTGTTTTGTAAGCCTTAGCATTACTTGGAATTGTATTGTTTGCTTATTTGTATGGGTATTTTTCTTTTTCTTTTTTTTTTTTTTTTTGTCTTTCTCCTTTTTTATTTTTATTTTTTATTTTTTATTTTTTTTAATCATCATTTTATTGAGATATATTCACATACCAAGCAGTCATACAAAACAAATTGTACTTTTGATTGTTTCCAGTACCATTACATAGTTGTACATTCATCACCTAAATCAATCCCTGACACCTTCATTAGCACACACACAAAAATAACAAGAATAATAATTAGAGTGAAAAAGAGCAATTGAAGTAAAAAAGAACACTGGGTACCTTTGTCTGTTTGTTTCCTTCCCCTATTTTTCTACTCATCCATCCATAAACTAGACAAAGTGGAGTGTGGTCCTTATGGCTTTCCCAATCCCATTGTCACCCCTCATAAGCTACATCTTTATACAACTGTCTTCGAGATTCATGGGTTCTGGGTTGTAGTTTGATAGTTTCAGGTATCCACCACCAGCTACCCCAATTCTTTAGAACCTAAAAAGGGTTGTCTAAAGTGTGCATAAGAGTGCCCTCCAGAGTGACCTCTCAGCTCATTTTGGAATCTCTCTGCCACTGAAGCTTATTTCATTTCCTTTCACATCCCCCTTTTGGTCAAGAAGATGTTCTCCATCCCGCGATGCCGGGTCTACATTCCTCCCCGGGAGTCATATTCTACATTGCCAGGGAGAATCACTCGCCTGGGTGTCTGATCCCACGTAGGGGGTAGGGCAGTGATTTCACCTTTCAAGTTGGCTTAGCCAGAGAGAGAGGGCCACATCTGAGCAACAAAGAGGCATTCAGGAGGAGACTCTTAGGCACAAATATAGGGAGGCCTAGCCTCTCCTTTGCAGCAACCGTCTTCCCAAGGGTAAAACTTATGGTAGAGGGCTCAACCCATCAAACCACCAGTCCCCTATGTCTGTGGTCATGTTAGCAACCATGGAGGTGGGTTAGGCGAATACGCCTGCACTCTCCACAGGCGGCACTACATCTTTATTTTTTTCCTTGTTTTTCTTTTTTTTTTTTTTAACTTTCCCTTCTTTTTTATTTTTTTTTTAATTTTTTATCATCATTTTATTGAGATATATTCACATACCACGCAGTCATACAAAACAAATCGTACTTTCGATTGTTTACAGTACCATTACATAGTTGTACATTCATCACCTAAATCAATCCCTGACACCTTCATTAGCACACACACAAAAATAACAAGAATAATAATTAGAGTGAAAAAGAGCAATTGAAGTAAAAAAGAACACTGGGTACCTTTGTCTGTTTGTTTCCTTCCCCTATTTTTCTACTCATCCATCCATAAACTAGACAAAGTGGAGTGTGGTCCTTATGGCTTTCCCAATCCCATTGTCACCCCTCATAAGCTACATTTTTATACAACTGTCTTCGAGATTCATGGGTTCTGGGTTGTAGTTTGATAGTTTCAGGTATCCACCACCAGCTACCCCAATTCTTTAGAACCTAAAAAGGGTTGTCTAAAGTGTGCGTAAGAGTGCCCACCAGAGTGACCTCTCGGCTCCTTTTGGAATCTCTCTGCCACTGAAGCTTATTTCATTTCCTTTCTCATCCCCCTTTTGGTCAAGAAGATGTTCTCCGTCCCACGATGCCGGGTCTACATTCCTCCCCGGGAGTCATATTCTACGTTGCCAGGGAGATTCACTCCCCTGGGTGTCTGATCCCACGTAGAGGGGAGGGCAGTGATTTCACCTTTCAAGTTGGCTTAGCCAGAGAGAGAGGGCCACATCTGAGCAACGAAGAGGCATTCAGGAGGAGACTCTTAGGCACAAATATAGGGAGGCCTAGCCTCTCCTTTGCAGCAACCGTCTTCCCAAGGGTAAAACTTATGGTAGAGGGCTCAACCCATCAAACCACCAGTCCCCTATGTCTGTGGTCATATTAGCAACCATGGAGGTGGGTTAGGCGAATACCCCTGCACTCTCCACAGGCTCCTCAAGGGGGCACTACATCTTTTTTTTTTTCCTTGTTTTTCTTTCTTTTTTTTTTTTTTTAACTTTCCCTTCTTTTTTTTTTTTTTTTTTTTAATCATCATTTTATTGAGATTTATTCACATACCACGCAGTCATACAAAACAAATTATACTTTCGATTGTTTACAGTACCATTACATAGTTGTACATTCATCACCTAAATCAATCCCTGACACCTTCATTAGCACATGCACAAAAATAACAAGAATAATAATTAGAGTGAAAAAGAGCAATTGAAGTAAAAAAGAACACTAGGTACCTTTGTCTGTTTGTTTGCTTCCCCTACTTTTCTACACATCCATCCATAAACTAGACAAAGTGGAGTTTGGTCCTTATGGCATTCCCAATCCCACTGTCACCCCTCATAAGCTACATTTTTATACAACTGTCTTCGAGATTCATGGGTTCTGGGTTGTAGTTTAATAGTTTCAGGTATCCACCACCAGCTACCCCAATTCTTTAGAACCTAAAAAAGGTTGTCTAAAGTGTGCGTAAGAGTGCCCACCAGAGTGATCTCTCGGCTCGTTTTGGAATCTCTGTGCCACTGAAGCTTATTTCATTTCCTTTCACATCCCCCTTTTGGTCAAGAAGATGTTCTCCGTCCCACGATGCCGGGTCTACATTCCTCCCCGGGAGTCATATTCCACGTTGCCAGGGAGATTCACTTCCCTGGGTGTCTGATCCCACGTAGGGGGGAGGGCAGTGATTTCACCTTTCAAGTTGGCTTAGCCAGAGAGAGAGGGCCACATCTGAGCAACAAAGAGGCATTCAGGAGGAGACTCTTAGGCACAAATACAGGGAGGCCTAGCCTCTCCTTTGCAGCAACCGTCTTCCCAAGGGTAAAACTTATGGTAGAGGGCTCAACCCATCAAACCACCAGTCCCCTATGTCTGTGGTCATGTTAGCAACCATGGAGGTGGGGTAGGCGAATACCCCTGCATTCTCCACAGGCTCCTCAAGGGGGCACTACATCTTTTTTTTTTTTTTTTCCTTGTTTGTCTTTTTTCTTTTTTTTAACTTTCCCTTCTTTTTTCAAATCAACTGTATGAAAAAAAAAGTTAAAAAGAAAACAAACATACAATAAAAGAACATTTCAAAGAGACCATAGCAAGGGAGTAAGAAAAAGACAACTAACCTAAGATAACTGCTTAACTTCCAACATGTTCCTACTTTACCCCAAGAAAGTTACATAATATAGCAACATTTCAGTGAACTTGTTCCTACTACATCCATCAGAAATTAACAGACCATAGTCATTTCTGGGCATCCCCAGAACGTTAAATAGCTTATCTGTTCTTCTTGGATTATTGTTCCCCCTTCCTTAATTGCTCTCTACTGCTAGTTCCCCTACATTCTACATTATAAACCATTTGTTTTACATTTTTCAAAGTTCACATTAGTGGTAGCATATAATATTTCTCTTTTTGTGCCTGGCTTATTTCGCTCAGCATTATGTCTTCAAGGTTCATCCATGTTGTCATATGTTTCACCAGATCGTTCCTTCTTACTGCCGCGTAGTATTCCATCGTGTGTATATACCACATTTTATTTATCCACTCATCTGTTGAAGGACATTTGGGTTGTTTCCATCTCTTGGCAATTGTGAATAATGCTGCTATGAACATTGGCGTGCAGATATCTGTTCGTGTCACTGCTTTCCGATCTTCCGGGTATATACCGAGAAGTGCAATCGCTGGATCGAATGGTAGCTCTATATCTAGTTTTCTAAGGAACTGCCAGACTGACTTCCAGAGTGGCTGAACCATTATACAGTCCCACCAACAATGAATAAGAGTTCCAATTTCTCCACATCCCCTCCAGCATTTGTAGTTTCCTGTTTGTTTAATGGCAGCCATTCTAACCGGTGTTAGATGATATCTCATTGTGGTTTTAATTTGCATCTCTCTAATAGCTAGTGAAGCTGAACATTTTTTCATGTGTTTCTTGGCCATTTGTATTTCCTCTTCAGAGAACTGTCTTTTCATATCTTTTGCCCATTTTATAATTGGGCTGTCTGTACTATTGTCATTGAGTTGTAGGATTTCTTTGTATATGCAAGATATCAGTCTTGTCAGATACATGGTTTCCAAAAATTTTTTGCAATTGAGTTGGCTGCCTCTTTACCTTTTTGAGAAATTCCTTTGAGGTGCAGAAACTTCTAAGCTTGAGGAGTTCCCATTTATCTATTTTCTCTTTTGTTGCTTGTGCTTTGGGTGTAAAGTCTAGGAAGTGGCCTCCTAATACAAGGTCTTGAAGATGTTTTCGTACATTATCTTCTAGGAGTTTTATGGTACTTTCTTTTATATTGAGATCTTTGGTCCATTTTGAGTTAATTTTTGTGTAGGGGGTGAGGTAGGGGTCCTCTTTCATTCTTTTGGATATGGATATCCAACTCTCCCAGCCCCATTTGTTGAAAAGACCATTATGGCTCAGTTCGGTGACTTTGGGGGCCTTATCAAAGATCAGTCGGCCATAGATCTGAGGGTCTATCTCTGAATTCTCAATTCGATTCCATTGATCTATATGTCTATCTTTGTGCCAGTACCATGCTGTTTTGGCAACTGTGGCTTTATAATAAGCTTCAAAGTCAGGGAGTGTAAGTCCTCCCACTTCGTTTTCTTTTTTAGAGTGTCTTTAGCAATTCGAGGCATCTTCCCTTTCCAAATAAATTTGATAACTAGCTTTTCCAAGTCTGCAAAGTAGGTTGTTGGAATTTTGATTGGGATTGCATTGAATCTGTAGGTGAGTTTGGGTAGAATTGACATCTTAATGACATTTAGCCTTCCTATCCATGAACATGGAATATTTTTCCATCTTTTAAGGTCCCCTTCTATTTCTTTTAGTAGAGTTATGTAGTTTTCTTTGTATAGGTCTTTTACATCTTTGGTTAAGTTTATTCCTAGGTACTTGATTTTTTTAGTTGCTATTGAAAATGGTATCTTTTTCTTGAGTGTCTCTTCAGTTTGTTCATTTCTAGCATATAGAAACATTACTGACTTATGTGCATTAATCTTGTATCCCGCTACTTTGCTAAATTTGTTTATTAGCTCTAGTAGGTGTATCGTTGATTTCTCAGGGTTTTCTAGATATAAGATCATATCATCTGCAAACAATGACAGTTTTACTTCTTCTTTTCCAATTTGGATGCCTTTTATTTCTTTGTCTTGCCGGATTGCCCTGGCTAGCACTTCCAGCACAATGTTGAATAACAGTGGTGACAGCGGGCATCCTTGTCTTGTTCCTGATCTTAGAGGGAAGGCTTTCAGTCTCTCACCATTGAGTACTATGCTGGCTGTGGGTTTTTCATATATGCTCTTTATCATGTTGAGGAAGTTTCCTTCAATTCCTACCTTTTGAAGTATTTTTATCAAAAAGGGATGTTGGATTTTGTCAAATGCTTTTTCAGCATCTATTGAGATGATCAATTGATTTTTCCCTTTCGAGTTTTTAATGTGTTGTAATACATTGATTGTTTTTCTTATGTTGAAGCATCCTTGCATGCCTGGAATGAATCCCACTTGGTCATGGTGTATGATTTTTTTAATGTGTCTTTGGATTCGATTTGCAAGTATTTTGTTGAGGATTTTTGCATCTATATTCATTAGGGAGATTGGCCGGTAGTTTTCCTTTTTTGTAGCATCTTTGCCTGGTTTTGGTATTAGATTGATGTTAGCTTCATAAAATGAGTTAGGTAGTGTTCCATTTTTTTCAATGTTTTGAAAGAGTTTGAGTAAGATTGGTGTCAGTTCTTTCTGGAAAGTTTGGTAGAATTCCCCTGTGAAGCCATCTGGCCCTGGGCATTTATTTGTGGGAAGATTTTTGATGACTGATTGGATCTCTTTGCTTGTGATGGGTTGGTTGAGGTCTTCTATTTCTTCTCTGGTCAGTCTAGGTTGTTCATATGTTTCCAGGAAATTGTCCATTTCTTCTACATTATCCAGTTTGTTGCCATACAGTTGTTCATAATATCCTCTTATAATTTTTTTAATTTCTTCAGGATCTGCAGTTATGTCACCTTTTTCATTCATTATTTTGTTTATATGGGTCTTCTCTCTTTTTGATTTTGTCAGTCTAGCTAGGGGCTTGTCAATCTTGTTGATCTTCTCAAAGAACCAACTTTTGGTGATATTTATCCTTTCTATTGTTTTTTTGTTCTCTATGTCATTTATTTCTGCTTTAATCCTTGTTATTTCTTTTCTTGTACTTGGTTTAGGATTGGTTTGCTGTTCATTTTCTAGCTTCTTCAGTTGATCCATTAGTTCTTTGATTTTGGCTCTTTCTTCCTTTTTAATATATGCGTTTAGTGCTATAAATTTCCCCCTTAGTACTGCTTTTGCTGCATCCCATAGGTTTTGGTATGTTGTGTTCTCATTTTCATTCGTCTCTATATATTTAGCAATTTCTCTTGCTATTTCTTCTTTAACCCACTGATTGTTTAGGAGTGTGTTGTTTAACCTCCAGGTATTTGTGAATTTTCTAAGTCTCTGATGGTTATTGACTTCTAATTGTATTCCATTGTGGTCAGAGAATGTGCTTTGAATAATTTCAATCTTTTTAAATTTATTGAGGCTTGTTTTATGTCCCAGCATATGATCTATTCTGGAGAAAGTTCCATGAGCACTAGAAAAGTATGTGTATCCTGGTGATTTGGGATGTAATGTCCTGTAGATGTCTGTTAAATCTAATTCATTTATCAGATTGTTTAGGTTTTCAATTTCCTTATTGGTCTTCTGTCTGGTTGATCTATCTATAGGAGAGAGTGATGTGTTGAAGTCTCCCACAATTATTGTGGAAACATCAATTGCTTCCTTTAGTTTTGCTAATGTTTCTCTCATGTATTTTGTGGCACCTTGATTGGGTGCATAGACATTTACGATTGTTATTTCTTCTTGCTGAATTGCCCCTTTTATTAGTATGTAGTGGCCTTCTTTGTCTCTCAAAACATCCCTGCATTTGAAGTCTATTTTATCTGAGATTAATATTGCTACACCTGCTTTCTTTTGGCTGTAGCTTGCATGAAATATTTTTTTCCATCCTTTCACTTTCAGTTTCTTTGTGTCCCTGTGTCTAAGATGAGTCTCTTGTATGCAACATATTGATGGTTCATTTTTTTTGATCCATTCTGCGAATCTATATCTTTTAATTGGGGAGTTTAATCCATTTACATTCAACGTTAAAACCGTGAAGGCATTTCTTGAATCGGCCATCTTATCCTTTGGATTATGTTTGCCATATTTTTCCCTCTCTCTATTAATATCCTTTATTGTACCCATACCGAATCTCTTTAGTACTGAACCTTTCTCCAAGTCTCTCTGTCCTGTCTTTGTTTCTCTGTCTGTAGGGCTCGCTTTAGTATCTCCAGTAGGGCAGGTCTCTTGTTAGCAAATTCTCTCAGCATTTCTTTGTCTGTGAAAAATTTAAGCTCTCCCTCAAATTTGAAGGAGAGCTTTGCTGGATAAAGTATTCTTGGCTGGAAATTCCTCTCACTCAGAATTTTAAATATATCGTGCCACTGCCTTCTCGCCTCCATGGTGGCTGCTGAGTAGTCACTACTTAGTCTTATGCTGTTTCCTTTGTATGTGGTGAATTGCTTTTCTCTTGCTGCTTTCAGAACTTGCTCCTTCTCTTCTGTGTTTGACAGTGTGATCAGTATATGTCTCGGAGTGGGTTTTTTTTGGATTTATTCTATTTGGAGTTCGCTGAGCATTTATGATTTGTGTATTTATGTTGTTTAGAAGATTTGGGAAGTTTTCCCCAACAATTTCTTTGAATACTCTTCCTAGACCTTTACCCTTTTCTTCCCCTTCTGGGACACCAATGAGTCTTATATTCGGACGTTTCATATTATCTATCATATCCCTGAGGTCCATTTCGAGTTTTTCAATTTTTTTCCCCATTCTTTCTTTTATGCTTTCATTTTCCATTCTGTCATCTTCCAGGTCACTGATTCGTTGTTCAACTTCCTCTAGTCTTGTACTATGAGTGTCCAGAATATTTTTAATTTGGTGAACAGTTTCTTTAATTTCCATAAGATCATCCATTTTTTTATTTAGTCTTGCAATGTCTTCTTTATGCTCTTCTAGGGTCTTCTTGATTTCCTTCATATCCCGTACTATGGTCTCATTGTTCATCTTTAGTTCTTTGAGTAGCTGCTCTAGGTGTGTCTCTTCTGGTCTTTTGATTTGGGTGCTTGGGCTTGGGTTATCCATATCGTCTGGTTTTTTCATATGCTTTATAATTTTCTGTTGTTTTTGGCCTCGTGGCATTTGCTGAACTTGATAGGGTTCTTTTAGGGTTTGTAGACCAGTTGAAGTCCTTATCTCTAATTTATCAGATCTACAGCTTCGTGGAGTACACTTTCTCTAACTAACCAGCAGGTGGCGTCCACGAGCCACCTGTTCTCCACAAGCCAGATCTCCCCTGCTTAGCCTTTTTGGTGAGTGGGGGAGTGAGTCTTGTGGGGCCCAATTGGTGTACCAAGCTTGCGTGTGTAGTTGGTGTTGCCTGCCCTGTATATGGGGCGTGTTTCTGGGCAGTCAGGGAGGGGGGGTGGCCCTAACAATCAAATCTCCCTGATGATCCTAGAGTTTTAAAGCTACTGCAATAGTCTAATCCTTCAGTTCAGTCCTGCCACAGTTTGTCTCTGCCACTGACCCACAAGTCTTTGTATTGGCGTATGGCTCCTGAGACTTGCAAGTGGGCCCCTCTTCCAGGCTGTGCACCCTGGGTCCTCTGTTGAGGGATGACTGTGCTATGTCACAGGTGAGTGCCGTCCCCCCAGGGCAGTTCTGGGCTGCTGGGCTGTGTTGGGAGGCTCCCAGTCTGCTCAAATGATGGCTGAATGGGGCTCTGTTAATTCACACTGCTCCCCCTTCCCAGCTCTGGGACATTCAGCTGAGGTTGCAGGGAAGGCTAATGTCCACGCCCAGTTTTGTGGTGTGTGCCTGTTATTTGAAGCACTTCCGTCACACTGGGTTGTCTGGGGCAGCTCTGGGCTATGGGGCTGGCGATGGGCAGGAGTGTTTCCTGTCCACCAGGATGGTGGCTGTGAGCGGACACCCCCCTTTTCTTGGGAAGTTGTGTTGTTTAGTGAATTTTCTCAGCCACTGGATTATTGCCTTTTGTCTCAGAGCTCTCTTAGTTCTGCTCTTGACTTGACGTGCCCAAATTTCAATTCTTTGAAGCTTTCTGTATTGAGCTTCTTAGAGTAATTGTTTTAGAAAAAGCAAAAAGGATTTAAAAAAAATAAAAAATAAAAAATAAAAAAAACGGCCCTCCTCAGAGATCTAATGGGTTATTGAAATGCTAATAGACAAAGCAACCAGGGCCATTAAGGAAAGGTGCACAGGGCAGAGAGATCAGCCTTGCTTCGGGATTTGCATATGCGCCTCAAGGTCTGATCTCCTCCCTTCCCCTTTCTGTGTTCACCAGAACTCCAAAAATCCTCTGCTTTTATTTTGGAGTTTTTCGTGTTGTTATTTTTCTATGCCTGTCTCCTCTCTGCTGGGCTGGCTGCTCTCAGAGTCTCTGGTGTCTGGTCTCAGTCTATCTATGGTTGGAGTTTGAATCAGTAGAATGAGTTTCCGATAAGAGCAGCCACTGCAATTCTCCCTTCTCCTTCCAGGAGCTGACAGCCCCTCCTCCCACGGGACTGAGCCTGGCAGGGAGGGGCGCGGGTCCCCTGGCCGCAAAAACTTAACAGATTTCGCTGATCTCAGCAGTTCCACGTTTTCATGAGTGTTGTATGAAGTATGCCCAAAGACAGATTGCTCTGTGGTGTCCAGTCCACGCAGTTCCTGGCTTTTTACCTACTTTCCTGGAGGAGTAACTAAAACATACAGCTCACCAGTCTGCCATCTTGCCCCGCCTCTCCCTTCTTTTTAAAATCAACTGTATGAAAAAAAAAAAAAAGTTAAAAAGAAAACAAACATACAATAAAAGAACATTTCAAAGAGACCATAACAAGGGAGTAAGAAAAAGACAACCAACCTAAGATAACTGCTTAACTTCCAACATGTTCCTACTTTACCCCAAGAAAGTTACATAATATAGCAACATTTCTGTGAACTTGTTCCTACTATATCCATCAGAATTTAACAGACCATAGTCATTTCTGGGCATCCCCAGAAAGTTAAATAGCTTATCTGTTCTTCTTGGATTATTGTTCCCCCTTCCTTAATTGCTCTCTACTGCTAGTTCCCCTACATTCTACATTATAAACCATTTGTTTTACATTTTTCAAAGTTCACATTAGTGGTAGCATATAATATTTCTCTTTTTGTGCCTAGCTTATTTCGCTCAGCATTATGTCTTCAGGGTTCATCCATGTTGTCATATGTTTCACGAGATCGTTCCTTCTTACTGCCGCGTAGTATTCCATCGTGTGTATATACCACATTTTCTTTATCCACTCATCTGTTGAAGGACATTTGGGTTGTTTCCATCTCTTGGCAATTGTGAATAATGCTGCTATGAACATTGGCGTGCAGATATCTGTTCGTGTCACTGCTTTCCGATCTTCCGGGTATATACCGAGAAGTGCAATCGCTGGATCGAATGGTAGCTCTATATCTAGTTTTCTAAGGAACTGCCAGACTGACTTCCAGAGTGGCTGAACCATTATACAGTCCCACCAACAATGAATAAGAGTTCCAATTTCTCCACATTCCCTCCAGCATTTGTAGTTTCCTGTTTGTTTAATGGCAGCCATTCTAACTGGTGTTAGATGATATCTCATTGTGGTTTTAATTTGCATCTCTCTAATAGCTAGTGAAGCTGAACATTTTTTCATGTGTTTCTTGGCCATTTGTATTTCCTCTTCAGAGAACTGTCTTTTCATATCTTTTGCCCATTTTATAATTGGGCTGTCTGTACTATTGTCATTGAGTTGTAGGATTTCTTTGTATATGCAAGATATCAGTCTTGTCAGATACATGGTTTCCAAAAATTTTTTGCAATTGAGTTGGCTGCCTCTTTACCTTTTTGAGAAATTCCTTTGAGGTGCAGAAACTTCTAAGCTTGAGGAGTTCCCATTTATCTATTTTCTCTTTTGTTGCTTGTGCTTTGGGTGTAAAGTCTAGGAAGTAGCTGCCTAATACAAGGTCTTGAAGATGTTTTCCTACATTATCTTCTAGGAGTTTTATGGTACTTTCTTTTATATTGAGATCTTTGGTCCATTTTGAGTTAATTTTTGTGTAGGGGGTGAGGTAGGGGTCCTCTTTCATTCTTTTGGATATGGATATCCAACTCTCCCAGTCCCATTTGTTGAAAAGACCATTATGGCTCAGTTCAGTGACTTTGGGGGCCTTATCAAAGATCAGTCGGCCATAGATCTGAGGGTCTATCTCTGAATTCTCAATTTGATTCCATTGATCTATATGTCTATCTTTGTGCCAGTACCATGCTGTTTTGGCAACTGTGGCTTTATAATAAGCTCCAAAGTCAGGGAGTGTAAGTCCTCCCACTTCGTTTTTCTTTTTTAGAGTGTCTTTAGCAATTCGAGGCATCTTCCCTTTCCAAATAAATTTGATAACTAGCTTTTCCAAGTCTGCAAAGTAGGTTGTTGGAATTTTGATTGGGATTGCATTGAGTCTGTAGATGAGTTTGGGTAGAATTGACATCTTAATGACATTTAGCCTTCCTATCCATGAACATGGAATATTTTTCCATCTTTTAAGGTCCCCTTCTATTTCTTTTAGTAGAGTTATGTAGTTTTCTTTGTATAGGTCTTTTACATCTTTGGTTAAGTTTATTCCTAGGTACTTGATTTTTTTAGTTGCTATTGAAAATGGTATCTTTTTCTTGAGTGTCTCTTCAGTTTGTTCATTTCTAGCATATAGAAACATTACTGACTTGTGTGCATTAATCTTGTATCCCGCTACTTTGCTAAATTTGTTTATTAGCTCTAGTAGCTGTATCGTCGATTTCTCAGGGTTTTCTAGATATAAGATCATATCATCTGCAAACAATGACAGTTTTACTTCTTCTTTTCCAATTTGGATGCCTTTTATTTCTTTGTCTTGCCGGATTGCCCTGGCTAGCACTTCCAGCACAATGTTGAATAACAGTGGTGACAGCGGGCATCCTTGTCTTGTTCCTGATCTTAGAGGGAAGGCTTTCAGTCTCTCACCATTGAGTACTATGCTGGCTGTGGGTTTTTCATATATGCTCTTTATCATGTTGAGGAAGTTTCCTTCAATTCCTACCTTTTGAAGTGTTTTTATCAAAAAGGGATGTTGGATTTTGTCAAATGCTTTTTCAGCATCTATTGAGATGATCAATTGATTTTTCCCTTTCGAGTTTTTAATGTGTTGTAATACATTGATTGTTTTTCTTATGTTGAACCATCCTTGCATGCCTGGAATGAACCCCACTTGGTCATGGTGTATGATTTTTTTTAATGTGTCTTTGGATTCTATTTGCAAGTATTTTGTTGAGGATTTTTGTGTATGGCTATTTTTCATGTTTTTTTTTTTCCCTTCGGTATCTAAACCTACTTAAGGACAGTTATCTATCTTGATGGTTTATGTCTGTAACTACAGGAACTGAAACAGGAGCTAACAATCAATATATTTTCAATAATTATTAGTGATAGAGTTACCTAACATTGGATCATCTAGAATTTTGAAACTGAAAATGTATGGTTAGAGCTGGTTGGATGCCAGTTAGTTGGTGGAGTGGGTGAGGCAAGGTGGGCTTCTCCTCCATGAAAGAAACTAGAGAGGGGCTGGGAGACCCCTGGGACCAAGTTTCAGGGTGCAACCAGCCATAGAGGGATCCCTATGGTATGTGTTGGGGACATGAACAAAAACACAGAGAGACTGAACCTTGAAGGACAGGGTAAGTTTTTTGGCTGGGACTGCCTCCAGGGTCCAGCATTGGTGAGACAGCTGTCAGGCATGGGAGAGAACAGTGGCTCTACACTCCCATGCACCCACATTGGCAGTTAGCTGGGGAGGTGGTCAGCTGTACAGCCAGGAGTTTCTGTGAGGGAACACAAGAGGCTTCCACCATGGAAGTCTGGGGTGTGCAATATCAAGAAGCAGGAATAGGAGAGGGCACCATACAGAAGCATCAGGAACCTGTCCCATATCCCAGAGGCTCACAGATGCAAGGAAGACAGGGAGGTGGGCACATTTGAGCCAGAGGGTGGCCTTCAGCAGACTCCCTACCAAATCATAAAGGGCCAACATCACACCCCCAGAGCAGGCAGTCCCCAGTGCACCTGGTTTAGACTCCACCCAGCACACAGAAGAAGTCCAGGGAATGCTGGCTTGACAGTAAAAGGTGGATCAAGAGTGCCACCTGCTGGTAGGATAGAGAAACTGCACTCCAGCAAGCTGTAGCTCTGCCAAATTATGTATAAATGCTGAAGTAATTCTGCATTTCACAAAATAACCTTGTCAATACAAGCAAATGTCCCAAAGTTGACAGAAAACTTTAAAGTGCTTGAAGAATCTAGAAGATATGGAGAAGCCAAATGAACAAAGGCAGAGGAGACACAAAATTTGGAGCAATTAATTAAAGAAGTACACACAAATCTCCAAAACAACTTCAACAAGATGGCTAAAGACATAAAGGACATCAAGAAGACTCTAGAAGAGAAGAATTTGAAAGAGTAAATAAAAAACAGTAAAACTTATGGAATGAAAAATACTGTTGATCAAATTAAAAATATACTAGAGACACACAACAGCAGATTTGAAGAGGTAGAAAAAAGAATGCATGAATTAGAGGACAGCAAAATTGAAAGCAAACACACAAAAGAACAAATGGCAAAAAAAATTAAAAAATTGGAAATGGATCTCAGGAAAATGGTGGACAACATGAAATGAACAAATATAAGAATCTCTGGAGTCCTAGAAGGAGAAAGATGAGTAACGGACTAGGAAGAGTGTTTCAATTCATAGTTAGGGAAAAATTCCCACCCTTGAGTTGGGAAATAGACTCCCAGATTTATGGTCAACTGATTTTTCATAAGGCCTCAAATCCACTGAACTGGGACAGAACAGTCTCTTTAACAACTGTGCTGGGAGAACTGGATATCCATAACCAAAGGAATGAAAGAGCACTGCTACCTCACAACCTATACAAAAATTAACTCAAAGTGAATCAAAGACCTCAATATAAGAGATAGCACAACAAAAATTTTAGAAGATAGTATAGGTAAACTTCTTCAAGGCCTAGTAATAGAAGGTCACTTCTTTGACCTTACACTCAAAGCACAAACAACAAAAGAAAAAACTAGATAAATGGGAACTCCTTAAAATGAAACGCTTCTGTGCCTCAAAAGACTTTATCAAAAAGTGAAGAGGCAGACAACTCAATGGGAGAAAATGTTTGTAAACCATATCTCTGATAAGAGACTGATATCATGCAACTTTGATATCCTACAAAAATTTAAATTCCGTATATAAAGAAATCCTACAACTCAATAACAACAGTACAAACAGCCCAATTATAAAATGGGAAACAATATGAAAAGACATCTGTCTGAAGAGAAGTTCAAATGGCTAAAAAACACATGAAACAAGTGTTCATCTTCACTAGCTATTAAGGAAATGCGAATCAAAACCACAATGAGATACCGTCTTACAAAAATAAGAATGACTGTCATTAAACAAAGAGGAAATAAGAAATCCTGGAAAGAATGTGGAGAAATTGTAACTCTTATTCACTTCTGGTGGGAATGTATAATGGTACAGCCACTGTGGAAGACAGTTTGTGGTTTCTCAGTATACTACACATTGAATTTTCCTATGATCTGGCAATTCCACTTCTCTGTGTATACCCAGAAGATATGAAAGCAATAATGCCAAAAGACATTTGTACACTGATGTTCATAGCAGCATTGTTCACAATTGCCAAGAGATGGAAACAATCCAAATGTCCTTCAACAGATGAGTATATAAACAAAATGTGGTATATACATATGATGGAATACTATGCAGCATTAAGAAGGAACAACATCATGAAACATATGACAACATGTATGAACCTTGAAGATATAATGCTGAGTGAAATGTCAGGCACAAAAGGAAAGATATTGTCTGTTGTCACTACTATGAACTTCCTGAGCAATGTAAAATCAATGCCTTATAAGGTAGAATACTGGGAACCTAGTGATAGAAGCTAATGAAGGGGTAATGATAACCTAATATGTTCAGATATGTTAATGAGGGTATATTCAAAGGTATGGGAATGGATATGGGTGGTGATTGTTTGTTAATGGGATTATATGTATCAGATCTGCATTTAAAGTGAACAGGATTGAAAGGGGTTGTTTAAATTAGTATATCACACAGATCAGCACTACAAATATTGATAGGTGATTGTACTATATACTTGTAAGATATGATGCTGGTACAGAGAGTTGACAAAAGAATGGTACATGGCAAAAATCTACCTATTGCATACTAGGGAATGTAATTAATAGGAGTACCTTACTAGTACCACACAATACTAGGGATAAATAATTAAGGGCTGAAAATAGCTATGGGACATTTTGGGTCATGAGAATTTTTTACACTGGAGTAATGGAGATAGTACAAGTGATGATAATGTGAGATAAGGATGGATTAATGTGGATAGAACCTATGCTATGTGAACTTAGGGACCTCGTACTTTATAAATCAAGCCACTGAACATGGGGCTTCCTCTTGTGAAGCTTATGGTTGTAAAGGGGAGACTAAGATCACTTATAATAATGCTGAGGAGTCACCTCCAGAGAACCACTTTTGTTGCTCAAAGATAGACTTTCTTTATATAAGACCAACTCTGCAAATAAATTCATCACCCTCCCTCCAACATAAGACAGGACCCTACAGGTGAATCAATCTCTCTGGTGACTTGGGACATGGATTCCAGGAATTAGCCTGACTCTGTCCTTGAGCAATTTAGAATGCCTTTTTGACCAAAAGGGGGGAAATAAAGACAACAAAATAAGATTTCAGTGGCTGAGAGATTTTAAACAGAGTTGGGAAGTTGTCCTGGAGATTACTCCTATGCAAGCTTCAGCTAGATATGCCAAATGACCACAGTATGATAAGTCAAACTCAACAGTAGTCCCCAAACCCTAAAGAACATCCAGATCCCTATCTGAGACTCTAAAAGATTCACTCACTAAGTTTATTAATCAGAAACTTAAATCCTCCAGAAAATTCCTATCCCAGCTATGTCCCAAAACACAGATGCAATAGCCTTTTCCAGAACATAAACCAAATGTGTCTCCTTTTTGCATAATGATGACACCCTTTTTCAACATGAACAAGTTAGGATGGTCACTGCCTACACATCCCTGAAGATTGAAAAAGTGTTTAAACTAGAGGAGGGTGTAGCAACACTCAAGATTGAATTTAACAAAGGATTATGAATACAGAATCTCTACATAAGTTTCTTTTTCTTAGTTGCTAAGGAATTAGAATAGCAAGAAGGAAATAACTGAAATGGTGGAACTGTAACCCATAACATTCTTTAAAATTTGCTATATAACTACTTGTAAAATAGTTATTTGAAAGTTATCACCTTTTTTGTATATATGTTATATTTCACAATAAGGAAATAATTGAAACTGTGAAACTGCATCCCATAACATTCTTTGACATTTTCTCTCTAATTACTTGTTAAATTGTACTTGGAAAGTTATCACTTCTATGTATATATGTTATATTCCACAATAAAAATATGATAAAAAATAAATATATATATATATATGAAAATTGTATGGTTAGAAAAGTTGTATTACTTTTATCTACTGATAGAATTTATTTTCTTATATCTTATTGATTACATTGAAAAATATTTGTAAGTGGAATTTTCCAGTTAATATTATGCAATATTTATAACTATATTAATAATTTTACTTGATCAACTATTATATTCCAAGCAACTACTATACACCAAGCAGTATTATACATATTTTCTTATGAAAATATACTTTATCTTCATGGCATCACTATCTATTATTATTATTATATCTATTATTATTATTATCATAGCCATCATTAAAATGAGCAGAGAAATTGCATATTTGCTCTTGGTCACACAGATATACTATGTACAATTACTGTTAACCACTTGGTTATATTCTATTTTATGCTCCATTTTTTTAATATCTTCAATTAAGAACTGCAAGCTCTTTAAGGTTTTGATAAAAGTAACATTGATGCTATTTCAGAGCAGTTTGCATTAAAGTATAATATAGTACACTACATACAGTTTTCCAGTTTAGTCATTCTCAATTCAGGACTTTTACATTTCATTGATTATATTTTTATAATGTGTACCTATGAATAGATTTATACACACTAATGAATATGCATGGACTCATCTACACACAAGTCCACTTAAGGATTTCATGGAAAATCTTTAATATTAACATAAAGGCAGATCTCAATTTAGAAGATAAAGCCATGCCCCAAAACAAACAGCCAATAGCCTCTTCAAGAACATCAACCAAATGTGTCTCCTTTTCCCATAATGCTGACAACCCTTTTTAACATGAACAAGTTAGGATGGTCACTGCCTACACATTCCTGAAGACTGGAAGAGTGTTTAAACTAGAGGAAGGTGCAGCAACAGTCAAGATTGAATTTAACAAAGGATTATGAATACAGAATTTCTATATAAGTTTATTTTTCTTAGTTCCTAGGGAATTAGAATAGCTAGAAGGAAATAACTGAAAATGTGGAACAGTAACCCACGGCATTCTTTGAAATTTGCTTTATAGTCACTTGTTAAATTGTAATTTGAAAGTTATCCTTTTTGTCTATATGTTACATTTCACAATAAGGAAATAACTGAAACTGTGGAACTGGAACCCATAACAATTTTTGAAATTTTCTACTTGTTAAATTGCACTTGGAAAGTTATCACTTCTATGTACATATGTTATATTCTACAATAAAAATATGATTAAAAAATATATACAAATATATGGAAATTGTATGGTTAGAAAAGTTGTATTACTTTTATCTACTGATAGAATTTATTTTCTTGTATCTTATTGATTACATTGAAAAATATTTGTAAGTGGAATTTTCCAAAGTTAATATTATGCAATATTTATAACTATATTAATAATTTTACTTGATCAACTACTATATTCCAAGAAACTACTATACACCAAGCAGTATTATACATATTTTCTTATAAAAATATACTTAATCCTCATGGCATCACTATCTATTATTATTATTATATCTATTATTATCATAGCCATCATTAAAATGAGCAAAGAAATTGCATATTTGCTCTCAGTCACGGAGATATACTATGTGCGATTACTGTTAACCACTTGGTTATATTCTATTTTATGCTCCATTTTTTTAATATCTTAAATTAAGAACTGCAAATTCATTAAGGTTTTGATAAAAGTAGCATTGATGCTATTTCAGAGCAGTTTGCATTAAAGTATAATATAGTACACTACATACAGTTTTCCAGTTTAGTCATTTTCAATTCAGGACTTTTACATTTCATTGGTTATATTTTTATAATGTGTACCTATGAATAGATTTATGCACACTAATGAATAT